>NC_133332.1:237686514-237844014 GCF_042186555.1 Aquarana catesbeiana | reverse complement strand
AAAAACAAAAAAAATAAAACTTGATTTTAAAAAAACCAAAAAACTAACAAAACTTGATTTTCAAAAAAACAAAAAAAATAAAAAAAAAAAATAAAAAAAAGCCTGTTTGCGAAAATCAAAAAGCCAAAAATATTTTTTTGTGGATTAGGTAGAAATATTTAAATATAATTATATTTTTCTACATTATTAAGATATCATTATATTTTTGTCTATGAACATTTTATACTAAATGCAGAACTGAATGCATAACAACCATTAATAAAAACATCTCCTTATAGGAATTAAATAAATGTGTGGTTTGTTATTTCAAGGCTCAGTATCAGTTTGGTTATAATTGTAAAAAAGTTGTTTACAGTGGCAATGGAGCTTATTTAGACATTTAAAATTAAAATACAGTTGGCACTACAACTGCTCGACCATAACCTAGGAGACAGCCCAAAAGAAAGGCAAGCAATAAATATAATGCAAGATTTCCTCAATATTTTTTTTATTGTAAAAAATTATATATCCTGGCCCATTGCAATGGCCCCCCTACCCATAAAATAATTAACATATTGCTGTCTAACTTGACGGGCACTTTGGGGGGCCAAGCCAGTATGGACAGTATCCAGGCCCGTAAGGTTGGCATCTATTTGTCCGGCCTCAGGCCCAACTGTGCCTATATAATTCGGAGAATGTTTGTTTAAAAAGTTGTGCAGAATGCAGCACGATAAAATGATAAAATTAAGTTTGTATTCCGCCAAATTAATGGCTGTTTGAAACAGGAGGAACCGGCTGGCCAGAATTCCAAACGCATTCTCAACCACTCTTCTAGCTCTGGCCAGCCGGAAATTAAAAACCCTCCTCTCCGGGGTGAGGGTTCTTTGGGGGAATGGCCTCATGAGGTGCTTGCTGAGAGCGAAGGCTTCATCGGCAATGAAGACAAAGGGGAGTCCTTCCACGTTATCCGCATCAGGTGGCAATCCCAGGCCACCACTCTGGAGACGCTGGCAGAACTCCGTCTGGGCAAATACTCCTCCATCCGACATCCGGCCATTCTTCCCCACGTCCACATATAAAAAATCATAGTGTGCCGACACCACCGCCATTAAAACAATACTGTGGAACCCCTTATAATTAAAATAGTATGACCCCGAATGGGGTGGTGGCACAATGTGGACATGTTTCCCATCTATAGCCCCTCCACAATTGGGAAAGTCCCAACGGCTGGCAAAATGGGATGCCACAGTCTGCCATTCCTGTGGCGTTGAAGGAAACTGGGGAATCAAACAAGAAAACCAAAATCAATTAATTTGGAAGCTAACATTGCAAGAAAATTAGACAATTAAAAACATTATTCCCCAGCATCAGTATAACATTCAATAATTTAATTCTTCTGGAATAACTAATATGGAAAGGCACACTTATCAGATTGCTCACCCCCTCTGATGGAACATTGATTACATTTTAGGGGGTTGTGAAATCCCTAAAAAAGATTACTTTTAGGACACGCAGGAATTTAGGGACTAAAAAGGCTACAAGACTGCAGTTGTCGCACTCTGCAGGTGCAGTTGCTAACCAGCTTACAGTAAATGAGGTAATGTAAAAAGGCATTCATGTTGCAAGGAGTACACAATCACATGCAAGGGCAATTAATGAAAACACTTTGAGGCTTGCATATGATTTGATGATGGAAATCAGCAGAGCTTCTGCTCATTTACTAAAGCACTGGAACAAATGCACTTGTAGAGTGCACATGCATTTTGCAAACTGCAACATATATTTGCTTTAGACAAATCAACACCACAGAACATTCAAGCAAATTTTTACGAGGGTGGGGGGGGGGTTGTGAAATCTAGATAATTGCTAATTAGCAGCACACTATTTGGAGTGAGTTTAGGTGGGGGGGGGTTGTGAAATCTAGATAATTGCTAATTAGCAGCACACTATTTGGAGTGAGTTTAGGTGGGGGGGGGTTGTGAAATCTAGATAATTGCTAATTAGCAGCACACTATTTGGAGTGAGTTTAGGTGGGGGGGGGAATCTAGATAATTGCTAATTAGCAGCACACTATTTGGAGTGAGTTTAGGTGGGGGGGGGTTGTGAAATCTAGATAATTGCTAATTAGCAGCACACTATTTGGAGTGAGTTTAGGTGGGGGTGGGTGGGGGGGTTGGGAAATCTAGATAATTGCTAATTAGCAGCACACTATTTGGACTGAGTTTAGGTGGGGGGGGTTGTGAAATCTAGCTAATTGCTAATTATAAGCACACTATTTGGACTGAGTTTAGGTGGGGGGGTTGTGAAATCTAGATAATTGCTAATTAGCAGCACACTATTTGGAGTGAGTTTAGGTGGGGGGGGGTTGGGAAATCTAGATAATTGCTAATTAGCAGCACACTATTTGGAGTGAGTTTAGGTGGGGGGGGGGTTGTGAAATCTAGATAATTGCTAATTAGCAGCACACTATTTGGAGTGAGTTTAGGTGGGGGTGGGTGGGGGGGTTCAAAATGAGTAGACTAGGTGGATATGTTCCCATCACTTCATGCTGGGAAGGTTATTGAAGGAAAATATACATGCATGACAAAAAATAACAGGAAAAAAATCCAGCATGTGTGAGGATAAAAAGGGGACATTCACACTATATTGCAATGATGGTAAGTAGTGTTTGAAGCAAGAAATACATTACATTATCAAAGATTACATAAAAGAACATGTGATGCTAATAAAAGAAAAATATCTTACCTTAATATAGTCCTTCTGCAGGACCTGGATGATGGCAGAACAGGTCTCTGGGATAATGATCCCCAGAGCCTGGGGGGAGATGCCTGTCGAGAACTTAAGGTCCTGCAGGCTTCTTCCTGTGGCCAAATACCGCAAGGTAGCGACCAGCCTCTGCTCCGGAGTGATGGCTTGCCTCATGCAGGTATCCTGCCTGCTGATATAGGGGGTCAGCAAAGCCAACAAACGGTCAAAAACGGGGTCCGTCATCCGGAGAAAGTTCCTGAAATCCTCAGGATTATTCTCACGGATCTCACGGAGCAAAGGCATGTGACAGAACTGGTCACGCTGAAGCAACCAATTCTTGGTCCATGAACTCCTCCTCGCCCTGTTCATGGACTGGTCTTGGGCTGAAGAATAAACTACAGCACCAAGCACATACAATGCACGAGCTCTACGACGAGTACGTACAGGTAACATGGTTTCAAAACGGTCGGCTGGTCAGAACGCACTAAACAGAATGCACTGAAGAACAGCAAGGCCTGTGAAGAACGACCTGAAAATCAGGAACGAGCGGCCAATAAAACAAAGATTTCTCAATGCCAACTGACCAAACGCACTGAAAAGCAGATACAAACCTCACAAGCACAGACTGAACAACAGTTAAAACGAACTGAAAAATACGAGTCTCACAAGCGCGAATCGTCTCTCACCAAACTTCTACTAACACGAGATAAACACGAGATTAGCAGAAGGAGCCCAAAGGGTGTCGTACGGGCTATTGAACTTATAGTCTCGTCGGACTTGGTGTACGTCACCGAGTACTAGGCTGTCGTACTTTTTGTGTGGTCGTGTGTAGGCAAGTCTGTTCGTAAGAAAGTCTGAAAGGAAAAAAAATAGGGCGGAATGTGTTGCGTTTGTTACAATATGATTTTTTTTTATTAATCAGACTTGATACATGGGACATAACATTACACAATAGTGGTTGGTCATAGAGATATTGTCAGTTTTTGGCTTGACTAGATTTCTCAAACAAATGCTGTTTTATACAATGGGGGTAGATATCATTGTTGGATTCAATTGACAGTTCAATTAACAGGCTATTGTCTCTATAGCTAAATTAAACAAGAAATGTACTTTTCTAAAGTTCTTTCAGCTCTCAAACTGAAAGAATGACTTAGATTACTGTCAGGAGATTAGACAATGGTACGTAGATACCATTTTTGTATTCAATTGACAGTTTGCAATAGTCCATTGTTTCTACAGCTACTGTAAACAGGCATGTTTTCTGTTGTTTGGTAACTATGGTAAACAGCCTGGCACATAAAAGGGGGATTCAGGCATAATCTAGGGACACACACACACACCATCATGCTTTGAAGATCAGAAGCTGCCACTCATGATACAAGAACCCTGCCTGGTGTCCAAGAAGCATCGTTGCCAATGGAGATCACGAACATACAGTAACAGAAGATAAGTAACTTTTAAGTGTATTTGTACCGATATAGACTATAGGCTGTTCATTTGATAGGCATTTTGCTTGTTATAGATATCTGTCAGTCTTGTATTGTATTCCTAATATTGTAATAGTTTTGTATGTACAGCATCTTTGTATAGTAAAAAGCACATTTACACACTGCAGAAATCTCCGCTTCCTTGCTTATACCACAGAGTAACCTTGCTAGATAGACGCAAGCAAAACACAGGGCCATGTGATTACAATTTTTGATATAATATTTCAAAGCAGAACCTGTTCCTGCGCCCAACAAGAGTAACTGTGAGGGGTTAGTGTTCTGGCACCACCAACACCTAAGGCCCAATTTTTATATAGGGCAGGCCGTATAGTGTATATAGTGTATATACTGCTGTTCAGAGCATATAGTGCCTGGGGGCCCCCACGCCATTTTTTTTAATTTTGGTGCGGGGTTTCCCTTAATATCCATACCAGACCTGAAGGGCCTGGTATGGATTTTGGGGGGGGACATCCATGCCATTTTATTTTTGGTATTTTTGGGGCGGGTTCCCCTAAATATTCATACCAGACCCAAAGGGCCTGATAATGGACTGGGGGGGGGGACCCACGCTGTTTTTTTCAATTATTATTCAATCTATATTGCTGGGATCCCACAATACATTACAGCCGCAAGCAGTTTTAAATTACATTTTTTCCTTTAGAAATGTAATTTTGCTGTGGTACTGTTATAAAAATGGGAAAGATGTGCTACGGAGGAACACTGATCGGTCTCCTCCCCTTGTACATCTCCTCCCCCTACAGTTAGTAATCACTCCCTAGGAAACATATTAACCCCTCCCCACCCCTAGTGGTTAACCCCTTCACTGTCTGTCACATTTACACAGTAATCAAGGCAATTTTATTGCATTGATCGCTGTATAAATGCGAATGGTCCCAAAAATGTGTCAAAAGTGCCCGATGTGTCCGCCATAATGTCGCAGTCACGAAAAAAAATCGCGATCGCCGCTATTACTAATAAAAAAAAAAATACATTTTTTTTTTTTTTTAAATGCCATAAATCTATCCCGTATTTTATAGACGCTATAACTTTTGCGCAAACCAATCAATATACGCTTATTGCAATTTTTTTTTACCAAAAATATGTAGAAGAATACGTATCGGCCGAAACTGAGGAAAAAATTTGTTTTTTAAAAAAAAAAATTGGGATATTTATTATAGCAAAAAGTAAAAAATATTGTGTTTTTTTCAAAATTGTCACTCTTCTTTTGTTTATAGCGCAAAATATAAAAACCGTAGAGGTGATCAAATACCACCAAAAGAAAGCTCTATTTGTGGGGGAAAAAAGGACGTCAATTTTGTTTGGGTACAACTTCGCATGACCGCGCAATTGTCGTTTAAATTGCGACAGCGCTGAAAACTAAAAATTGGTCTGGGAAGGAAGGGGGTGAAAATGCCCTGTATTGAACCGGTTAAAGGAATAATTCATTTTTATCGTTTAACTTTAAGCATTATTAACCACTTGTCGACCGCTGCACGCCGATATACGTTGGCTCAATGGCAGCGGTGGGCAAATGGGCGTACCTGTATGTCCCCTTTAAGAGGCTGGGATAGCAGGCGCACTCCACGTACAGCGTGACCGTGCCTGCGGGACCGGCGGACTCCATGTCCGCCAGTCTTCCGGTGATCATGTCGCGGGGCCACAGAACGGGGACATGCTTATGTAAACAAGGCATTTCCCCATTCTGCCTTGTGTCATGACAGAGATCACTGCTCCCCCCCCACAGTTAGAATCACTCCCTAAGAAACACTTAACCCCTCCATCGTCCCCTAGCGGTTAACCCCTTCCCTGCCAGTGTCATTTACACAGTAATCAATGCATTTTCATAGCACTGATCGCTGTATAAATGACAAAGGTCCCAAAATAGTGTCAAAAGTATCAAAAGTGTCCGATGTGTCTGCCATAATGTCGCAGTCCTGATAAAAATCGCAGAACCAATCAATATACGCTTATTGCGATTTTTTTTACCAAAAATATGTAGAAAAATACATATCGGCCTAAACTGAGGAAAAAATTTTTTTATATATATTTTGGGGGGATATTTATTATAGCAAAAAGTAAATAATAATGCGTTACTTTCAAAATTGTCGCTCCTTTTTTGTTTAAAACAAAAAAAATAAAAACCGCAGAGGTGATTAAATACCACCAAAAGAAAGCTCTATTTGTGGGAAAAAAGGACGTCAATTTTGTATGGGTGTGACTTTGCACGACCGCACAATTGTCAGTTAAAGCAACGCAGTGCTGAATCGCAAAAAGTGCTCTGGTCAGGAAGGGGGTAAAATCTTCCGGGGCTGAAGCAGTTAAAACCACTGCTCTCGAAAAAACAGCTGTTTTTAAAACTTTTTTTGCATTAATACATGTCCCCTGGGGCAGGACTCGGGTCCCCAAACACTTTTTTATGGCAATAACTTGCATTTAAAATGATCACTTTTCATTTTTTACATTCGCGTCCCATAGACTTTAACGGTGTTCGCATGTTCGCACAAATTTTTTGCCTGTTCGCATGTTCTGCTGCAAACCGAACCGGGGGAGTGTTCGGCTAATCCCTTTGGGTGAGTGTAGAATAGTGGTGTTACCCTCTGATTTTTGGGAATTTCATTTTTATTTCTGATGTTGGTACACATATCACATTTTTGGGGCTCAAATTATGATTATTTGTAAATAATAAAAAACACACAAAATTGTGACTCATTTTAACTTCCCTGGCGGTTTTCCCGAGTGTGGCTCGGGGTTAAATTTCAGCACCATTAGCAGTAACCCTGAGCCACACTCGGGATTACATCTCAGGATCCTGGTGTGGTGTACTTACCTTGTCCCCAGGATCCTGCGATGTCCCCCGCTGTGTCCGTGGGCTCTGTCCTCTGCCCTGATGTCCTGTGTGCTGGGCTCTGTTCCCTGTGAGCGTCGCGACACACGGGGCGGAGCCTGGCAGCAAATTAAAAAAGTGAACATTCATAACACATACAGTACACTGTAATCTTGTATGAAATAATTTCACATTCCTTTTGTCCCCAGTGCTTTGTCCAATGCCCTGCATGCAGTTTTATATTATATATACTGTTCTTTCTGCCTGGAGACTGGAGATTGTCCATAGCAACCAAAAAGTGTCCCTTTACGTCAAAAGAGGTTTTAGACCAGCTAGAAAACAGCGATAGTAAATTAGAACACTTGCAGAATTGAGCGATAGTGAATCGTTGGGAAATGTATTTTATTATTATTATTATATTATTATTTTTATAAGTATTTATATTTATTTATTATAATTTATGATTTTGTGTTTCAAACTTCATCATACCTGGGATATCTACTAGACTCTTGGTGGACAGATTTAAGTGTGTTATTGCTAAGAATTACAGGCCTACAATATAAAACGCCAAATTTCTATGCAAAATAATTGTACCGCTTTGAGACGCAAAAATCTGAAATAATCATGCCGCCAGGGAGGTTAAATTTGCATCAGCAATGGTATTGTTTGTGGTTTGTAAAGACACCTGTGTGAGTTTGGGTAAATATTTTTGTGAGATGGACAGCAACAAGTGAAAGTGACAGAGAAAAATATATTTTACCAAAACATGAAAACATTCCACATTCTAACATTCTTAAAGGGGTTGTAAACATAATTTTTTTTTCACCTATTACCACTGTCTATTACATACTGAATTATAATAATTGTATGATTTCCTCCCAAAATTTCTTCTTACCAGTTAAATGTGTATGTAAAAATCGTCCTCCGGCTATGCCACAGCGATTCTTTCTTCTCCTTCCTGGTTTGCGGTGCGCGTGCATTAAAGCAGCGTCACGGCAACCACGGAACTACATTTCCCATTGTGCTTAGCGGCACCGTGCATGCGCAGTGCCCTTTTAGTACATTTCTTCTAACGAGAACGAGCAACATTCTCGTTCACACGGAATCCAAGTCTGAGGACTGCAAGGGGGCGGAGTTAAGGCAGGGCAGTAAAGATTAGTGCATGGGAGGCGTCGCTGCAGCATCGTAGACACGCCCACTAACCCCCAGCCCCTGTGTCTCTCTGATACCTAGAGAGCGTCTCCACGCAGGGCTGTAATCCTAGGAAGGGGGCGAGCACGATCACTAACCACCAGAAACAATGGCTCAAATGACAGTGGCAAGCTCCATGAAGACCAACAGGAAGTGAAGATTTCAAAGAAGGATTAGTGACATTTAGCAGAGAACTAGAAGGAACAGGTAAGTGAACTAGCACTGCATTAGCTTAAAGGAAGCTAATTAGCAAATAAAAAAATTACCTTTACAACCCCTTTAAAAACAAAATAGATGAAGTAGAAGCAACATTGTTGCAAAGACAATTTCTATGAGAGAAAGATACATTTCAGCTCAACATGAAAAGGATTTATTTGGGGAAGTTACAATTGTACCATTAGAATCAATGGCTGAAACTTGCATTGGGCTACATGACTCTCACTTTCACTCCCAAAAAACACTCTTTAACCCAGCGCTCATTTTGGTATTTACTATAACTCTTGGTAAAAAAGCCATGAGAGTTAAAATGAAAGTTGTTTGCAGGTCTGAGCATGCTCAGTTGTGTTGGCACCTAGTTGTAAAGAGACAGGGAACTTTCTTTCTCTTTTCTCAGACTTTTAAAAATATTTCAGTGTAGAAATCACTTTTTCACACACTTTAAAATCATATTATCTTTAAACAATATACCGCATATTTCAGTACCATTTAGGCAATTATACCATGCTCTAAGTATTGTTTCTATGTGCAATAGTCGTGGTCTTAACAAGAGTCATGGTTTGGGTGCTATTTGTTTTCAGGAAGCTATAGTAAATTCGTTTTTGAGAGTATTTTTAGCATTAGCGCTATAGTGAACACCATTTTAGCGCTAATTATTGTGATTAGCGCTAATTAGTGGTAATTAGCGTGCGGCGCTACAGTAAATGACCTCCTATTTCTCCTGGTGGCACCAATGATGGGACACTACTCCTCCCACTGACACCAATGATGGGGTAGTTATCCTACCACTGACACCAATGACGGGGTGCTATTTGCCCCTTTTATACCAATGATGGGGCACTATTCCTCCCACTGACACCAACAATCGGACACTATTCCCTGTACTGTGACACCAAGAACGGGGCGCTATTCCTCCTCCTAATATCAAAGCTGCATCATTTACTCCTAATGAGGCCAGGATAATATCTTTTCCCACTGGCCCCAGTCCGGCCCCCCTAAAGTCTGAAGAATGGTAAACTGGTCCTTTGTTTAGAAAGTTTGAAGATTCCTGCTCTATAGCAAAGGTGCCCATACTTTCTAAACAAAGGGCCAGTTTACTCTCCTTCAGACTTGTGGGTGTAAAGAATAGTGCCTCATTAGTGGTGTCAGTGGAAGGAATGGTGCCTTATTGTTGGTGTAGCACTTTGGTGTTTAGGCAGGGTTGCTCCTAAATGTATCTGCCAGGTATAGTTACCTTGGCTCATTGTTAGGGATCAATTGAGTTCACCCTAAGTCTGGAATTGCTGCACTCCTCTCTCCTGCCACTAGGTGGCCGGGTACCTGGTGGTATTAGATATGTGAAGGGCAAAGGAAGGACAGATTAGGAGTATATGGGGTATCTCAACCAATGGGCAGGGGTTTTCTTGGATCCCTTGGCCTGCTGGGAGAACCTATATATTTGGACGGAGTCGGGTGATCACTGTTCTGTGACACTTGGACAGCTGTCTGGGTGGACATGTGTTGTATCGCCTGGGCTGCTAGGCCATAATTTGGGCCTATCCTGGGAACATCTGGCTGCTAGTCTGTCTGAGGGCCTATCCAGAAGCAAGAGAGCAGTGCAGGGTTGGGATTGCGGCTTGCAGTCCAACCAGAATTGAAGGTTCTGCCGGCCGGAGAACCTGTCATGGTGGGAGGTAGAGGGGAAGCTGTCGCCACTAAGAGACCAACTACCTTATTACCAGGGACCACAGTGAGTAGCTGAAGCAAGTACTGGAGCAGAGTTCTCGCCAACTGGGGATGGTGAAGAATCGGGAAAATTCAGCAGGTATCAAGCCAGGGACCCAGCCAGCGGAGGTGACTCTTGCAGAGCAGCCTTGTGTGTCAAGCCAGGGACTGAGCAGGCCAGTGGGGTGAAACTTGAGAAGTATCTGGAGTGCCAAGCTAGGGACCCAGCAGAGAAGCGGGGGTGACGCTTGAGGAAGATACTACAGTGAAGATTGGAGGAGCTCAAGGAATTCAGTGGCAGTGAATCATCTAGTCTAGTGAGAGAGACTGGCAGCTTAGTGGGTTGAAGAACTACAAGAAGTGATTGTAGTGGAAGTGAAGGAACTGTTACACTTTGTGTTAGAAACTGCTAAAGACTGTTGCCATATGAGACACAATTCCTACACATGCCTATGTGGTGTCTTGCTGGATGCCTTTCCCTGCATGGCTGTCCTCCTGTAGAAGTCTCAGAGTCTGACAATTGATATTGCAACTGCTTAAGGGTGTCCTGGCCCTAGCCCCCACCCCCAAGTTTTGTTTAAGAGAAATAAAATCTCTTTGCATTTAAGAAGTGCCTGGCGCCCATTAATCTATCTTGCATTACACCCACATTGCCTCACAACCCACTCTGTATGGAAGAATGTCAGCAGTTCTTTGCTTTAAAGGTTCTCATTAGACTAGAGGAGGCCTGGGACCTTGCTACATTTGCGCCCAACGTGGGGCAAAGGCGTTATCCTTGCTGCAGTCATCCCTAGCAACCGGCTACAGCTTCATCAGGATTTCGTCTGGCTCCGTGGGAAGGTGGCAAGTAACATTTGTACTTCTCATAGACTGTGTTGTCGTGCATGCTAACAATATGGGAAAGAACCAAAAGTCTCATTGCTCATGGGAGAGGATCAGCCTGGTCTCACTTCCCGCCAGCACTGTGAAGGTTAAAATAGACTCCAAAATAGACTCTATTACAGTTTTGCTGCTCCGCAGCATGAAGAAGGCGGGCATTACAGTTCCCAGAAAGTATCTGCACCAATCCGATGGCAGGGGGAGGAGTTCCCGCTCTGCAGAGGAGGATAAAGATGTGCTGCCAGGTGTGCCTGGTTGTGAGTTGGAGAGAAAAAAGTACGCTCCGGGTGTTTGTTTTGGTCCGAGCAATGCGAAACCTGTCATGACGGACACCGGAGTGCGGTATACACCGAAGGGTAAGCCTGCCCTGTATTCGGCTGGAGGCTATGAGGCCTTGGAACTGATTTCTGAGAAATGTTCCAGCCTGGTGACGCAATTGAGGCCTTGGATCGTCTGTAGATGCTGCGGAGAGCACCTATTTGAAGTTGTCTCCCCAACTCAACCTCTGCAGATACTACAGGTCGATTGGGATAAGAATGTCGCTATCCCAACTGGAAGTGATATCCAGAGCCCACCAGCCATCACCAGAGTCGTGCAGGAAGCTGCTACCCCTGCCTCAACGGCCACCCCAGGACCCAGAGCATCAGTCGCTCCTCGAGGCCGCGGTCGGGCCCAACTGCTCACCTTAATGTCTACGCCACAGGAAAAAAGAGTACCGGATCCGTGTAAGCCAGCGAGGAGTGAAAGCAGTGTGCCTGTAGGGGAGGTGATGTCTGGCAATTAAGGGGGATAACACAGTTGTGCCAGTTAAGGCAAGCACAACTATATTCTGGCCGAAGAGTGTTCTACAATTACAGATTCAGACATTACGTCTGACGGTCTATCTGAACTATTTTCGGATACTTTATCCTGTACTGGGAAGTGGAGTGACAGTGAGGAGGAGCGGATGAGTGATGTTCAGGAGGATAAAGTTCCCTCTATTACTGCCGCTGTTGTGCAAATTAAGTTGTCTGCCAGTGCGGCTCCGCTGATAAGAATTACTAGGTCCTTTCAGGAGGATCGTTAGGCTTGATGAGTATCTAAGGTTCGCCCTACCAAACCAATGCCTGTAACCATGCCTGATTATAAGCCAGATGTTGTTGCTGGGTGCTTGGTTCAGCGTGCCCCAGAGGCTCGGGTCCTACCCGGGTATGGAGACCCTAAGATCCTGTCTCAGCTGCCCAAGGTACAGCGGATCATAATAAAGAAAGTGGCAGAAGAATATGGGTACCTATATCCCTAAAAACCTGCTCACCTGGAAGAGGAAATCTTGGAGAAAGAAACCCAATGGGTGAATGAAGCTGTGTTTCCTCCAGATCCCTCTCCAAATAGACTTTCTGAAGTTGTCGTCCAAGGTGGCTGAAAGATAGACCTTTGTGCTACACACTGGGAGCTTCGGCCGTAAGATTAATATAGACAGTGTAGTTATCCGAGGGCCATACCAGAAGGACATCAAACGCTTTGTCACTATGGTGAATGCAAATGGAGAGTCCTCGATCTTGCCTGATCCCGGGTATTACTGGTAAATGCCATAAAGATGCACGTTTATTTTTCCCTGTGGATTACAAATGTGTCTGGTGTAATGTCAAGAACACTATACTGAGAGCCACTTCACACTCACATACAAGTTGTTGCTAGTGGAGAACATTTCAGAGGGCTGTACTGCCAGGATTGTGCTGGATTGAATGCTACCGGCAGATACAGGGAGTGCCCACCTGAGTCACGTTGGCTAGTATTAAAGTTGTTGGGGTGCCCCACCCTGAAAAGTGACCTGTGATCTTTTGAAGGTTGTTGTTCCTCAAATGATGAGGAAAATCTTCTTAGTCCCTGGCTGTCAAATGGACAGAATGAGGACGTCATTGCAAGGGGACCTATGTCCTTAAGTGCGTTCC
Source organism: Aquarana catesbeiana (assembly GCF_042186555.1). NCBI lineage: Eukaryota > Metazoa > Chordata > Amphibia > Anura > Ranidae > Aquarana > Aquarana catesbeiana. The sequence continues at coordinate 237,831,055 of NC_133332.1, read as the reverse complement.
CTTGCATCATGGCCTAGCTGCTTGTAATTTGAAATACAGCTGGGCTTCCTTGTCCCTGGAGTTGTCTCTAAAGAAGAAGGGAAACTGGTGGGAAATGTTGTCCACCCCAAGTTAAATTGATGGACAGTGACATGTCATGGACACTGGGTGTGTAGTTAGATAGAATAGGCTGTGGCAAAAGGGGCAAATTCTTACTTTTCTTCGATTAATGGACCCATCCATGCACTAGGACTGTTACTTGATGAAACCTGTGACAGACCTAGCCGGGACAGAGGCTTTTGGAGGGGACTGAATGCTAGCCTCCTGCCTACTGACTATGGGCCCATTTGAGGAAGCTACAAGCATTTAGTAAGATATTCTGTTATTTAATGCAAAAGAACATTATTAAGGAGGTCATGATGGTCTCTGCATGCTTGGGACTCATATAGCAGATGTATGGGAAAGGAATGCTGATTAATGAGATCTGGAAAGCCCTGGGTCTCCTGTTGTCTACTTCTAAGAGTATTTCGCCCATTGTTGTTTGTGCTAATTAACCTTGCTATTGTTTGAAGGAGTTCTGTGTTGATAATGTTGATTGTGTCTTCTGAGCTAAAAGATGACAAGTCTATCCTAAAGGTTATGTCTTTTAGTCCCTTAGGCTGTCTAAAGGATTAAATAATTAGCTCATGTTAATTAGGTTTCTGGTTACAGTTTGTCATCCTGCTGTATATATTTGTGTGAAATCTCAAAAAAAAGGCTATTCCTGATGTACTCCAAGACTGGTGTGGTCTGATGTTTTACCCTACACTGAGCTACGACTAGTGAATGGGAAAGCTAAGGGGTCTTAGATTGTGTGGTACCGGACAAAGGAAGCATTTACGGCGGACATCTTGAGTACGGGTCCGTCACAATTGGCTGGCAGCGGTGGGATCGTGCTTCCTTGCCGTGAACACATCCAAACCATCACCTGGATCCAAGATCCAGATAGCAGGAGAGGAGAGGTACAGATACGTCGTCATGGAAGAGGAATTCCAAAGGAGGTTGCGAGAGATGCGGATACAGCACAGAGGACCAGTATCAGTGCAGGTCCTGCTGGGATGGTATGATTCTGTCTGCCTACAACTCTGGAAGAAAGCGCTAGCTCTCTAGCAGCGACACCCGGGAAAAGTTCTTTCCTTCATCCATGTAAGGTACTGGTCACAGTATGAAGTAGGAATGCTGTTATTGGGGGAACAACCGAACCAGGAGTGGACAGCTGAGTTAAGAAGGCTGATCTGGGCAGAAATGAGGTTGGACGAGAGCTACAGAGCCCTCCAGTGGTATGTAGCCCAAGTATGGCCGTGGACAGCGGATGACACCCCCACGGAAGGCTTTGACTACGATGGCCTGTAAAAGGGGAGTTTTTTTACTTTAAATGAGGCACGGATTAGCGCCTCCATCCCTATTAAGGTACATATCAAAGGAAAGGAAATTGGGACTTTAAAATGAAGCAGTTGGAATGCGGAGGTATAGATAAATGATTTTTATTCATAGCGTAGTATAGGCAGAAAATTATTTCATATTCCATATTTCATATATGTACATGAATGGGATATGCACAAAATATAGCATATTGAGTAAAATACACATCAGTAAATACATATCATAGGTGGTTAAATAGCGCACATAACATAATAGCATGGCCTACAGGTGCCAGGGGTGGCATGCCCGATAACTGCATCCGTGATCACATGATAAAAGGGATAAAACATGATTAATCATATAAATATGGCATCAGAGATTGCTTAAGCTTGACGCGTTTCGTGAATACGTTCACTCATCAGGAGCAGATGCGACAATTGCCTGTAGAATATATAGATAAATAAACCAACTCTGTATTAGAGAAGGATAAAAATAAAGGATATTTCATATATAAATGGTTAGCCAAGCACACTTACCAGGGCGAACAGTGAAAGTGGCATGTGGTAACCGGCACAGGATGCGCAGGGGGTACAGACCTCGCTGCGGGGGGCTGAGGTTATTTTCTGCCTATACTACGCTGTGAATAAAAATCTTTTATCTTTACCTCCACATTCCAACTGCTTCATTTTAAAGTCCCAATTTCCTTTCCTTTGATATATACCTTAATAGGGATGGAGGCGCTAACCCGCGCCTCATTTAAAGTCCTAAAACTCCCCTTTTACAGAATTTACAGGGATGGAAGCGGTTGGATTAGCAGTGTTCCCCTGCTATCCACGTGTGAGGTTGCTCTTAGATGCTCATGCTTTGATGGGATTTGCACATTTGGGATAGCTAACCATTATGTTTACCTTTATGTAAGCAATTATTAGTTCTATAGTTATATATCATTAATAGATGGCATTCCCGGCACTGGTACTGTGTTTTCACATGCATATTAGGTTTTATTCCATACACGCTTTTCCTCTTCCCAGTGTCATGTGCCTTTGTTGGATAACTAAGCCTCTCGGTGCTGCTTAGGGGTTTCTCCTTGATGCAAGGGCTGCGATGCGCTCTGTGGGTCCTCCCCTCCTCCCCTTACACTTAGATGTTTGGGAGGTGCGGGTGGACGCCCCTCAGTGCATCGGCGTCACAACATCTGTGTCGTGCATATGACGTCACTTGTTGGCGCCACTGCACTGATGCCTTGAGCATCATCTACGTGCTTCTAGTGAGAGAATTTCGGCGCCAACCGCTGAGCAACTAGTTAGCTCAGGTGCAGATGCCGTCCCTCCTCACACGCACGCATGTGGCGTTGGTGGCGGGTACACATATACCCCACTTGGAGCAAACTGTCCTGGCGGTCGGTCTCCTCCTGGGGTTCCTTGTGTACCAGCGGATTGTTCCGCTGGTATTGCATGCATACAGCCCATGGGTAAGTGTTTCTTGTTTTAGTTTTTGGTTTTGTTTTGGTTCACTTTGGTGTATATGTCACATTTACACCACACTATTTTTATTTTTTTTTCTGGCACCAGCATGCACATATCTAAGCAATTGACAACCATGTCCCACACACAGATTGGTTCATTCCATTCAAATTCCTCTACACCAGCACTCCTCATGGAACCTATTGGGTTTATTTACACATCACTACACACCAGCTCATTCCCATTACATACACACACCACCATTATCCACATGGAACCATACAGGGTTCATTTTTTACACACCACTCACTATTAATCTAAGATTGTCCTATTATTTACACTTATCACAACATTTGTCTCTAGATAATTTGTGTGATGAGCCACACACCATCACTATTTGTTATATGGATACCATTCATGCACCCACGCGCTTCCCACTACCACCTGAAGCTGCAATTTGTTTACACGCCACCTCAGCCCCCAAGGCGAGGTCTGTACCCCCTGTGCATCCTGTGCCGGTTACCACATGCCACTTTCACTGTTTGCCCTGGTAAGTGTGCTTGGCTAACCATTTATATATGAAATATCCTTTATTTTTATCCTTCTCTAATACAGAGTTGGTTTATTTATCTATATATTCTACAGGCAATTGTCGCATCTGCTCCTGATGAGTGAACGTATTCACGAAATGCATCAAGCTTAAGCCATCTCTGATGCCACATTTATATGATTAATCGTGTTTTATCCCTTTAATCATGTGATCACGGATGCAGTTATCGGGCATGCCACCCCTGGCACCTGTAGGCCATGCTATTATGTTATGTGCGCTATTTAACCACCTACCATATGAGTTTACTGATATGTATTTTACTCAATATGCTATATTTTGTGCATATCCCATTCATGTACATATATGAAATATGGAATATGAAATAATTTTCTGCCTATACTACGCTATGAATAAAAATCTTTTATCTATACCTCCGCATTCCAACTGCTTCATTTTAAAGTCCTAATTTCCTTTCCTTTGACTACGATGGCCTGGGACTGTTGTATCTGAAGCTGACAGGGGACCCTGACTTTGGGAGTGATCTGGAGTGGCGTTTGGAGGAAATAATGGAGCACAGAGAGCAAAGACTGAATGTCTCGGAAGTGCTCTGAGCACAGGAAGATTTGGAGTTTCTGGCAGTTCAGGAATGGGAGCTGGAGATCGCTTACAGACAGCTGCTAGACTCTGCTCAGCAGCAGGGTGGGGCTCCCTTTGCCTGGGACTATCAGGAAATACCAGTTGACAACTCTGAAATCCTGGAGAGTAGGGATGAGCTTTGAGTTCGAGTCGAACTCATGTTCAACTCGAACATCGGCTGTTCGCAAGTTCGCCGAACAGCGAACAATTTGGGGTGTTAGCGGCAAATTAGAATGCTGCGGAACACCCTTTAAAAGTCTATGGGAGAAATCAAAAGTGCTAATTTTAAAGGCTTATATTCATGGTATTGTCATAAAAAGTGTTTGGGGACCTGGGTCCTGCCCCAGGAGACATGGGTCAATGCAAAAAAAAGTTTTTAAAACGGCTGTTTTTTCGGGAGCAGTGATTTTAATAATGCTTAAAGTGAAACAATAAAAGTGTAATATCCCTTTAAATTTCGTACCTGGGGGTGTCTATAATATGCCTGTAAAGGGGCGCATGTTTCCCATGTTTAGAACAGTCTGGCAGCAAAATGACATTTCAGAGGAATAAAAGTCATTTAAACTACTTGCGGCTATTAATGAATTGCCGGTCCGACAATACACATAAAAGTTCATTGATAAAAACAGCATGGGAATTCCCCACAGGGGAACCCCGAACCAAAATTTAATAAAAAAATGACGTGGGGGGTCCCCCTAAATTCCATACCAGGCCCTTCAGGTCTGGTATGGATATTAAGGGGAACCCTGGCCAAAATTTAAAAAAAAATGGCACAGGGTCCCCCTCAAAATCTATACCAGACCCTTCAGATCTGGTATGGATTTTAAGGGGAACCCCATGCCAAAATTAAAAAAAAAAACGGTGTGGGGTCCCCCCAAAGATCCATACCAGACCCTTATCTGAGCATGCAACCTGGCAGGCCGCAGGAAAAGAGGGGGGGACGATAGAGCGCCCCCCCTGAACCGTACCAGGCCACATGCCCTCAACATTGGGAGGGTGCTTTGGGGTAGCCACCCAAAACACCTTGTCCCCATGTTGATGAGGACAAGGGCCTCATCCCCACAACCCTGGCCTGTGGTTGTGGGGGTCTGCGGGCGGAGGGCTTATCAGAATCTGGAAGCCCCCTTTAACAAGGGGACCCCCAGATCCCGGCCCTCCCCCCTGTGTGAAATGGTAAGGGGGTACTTGTACCCCTACCATTTCACTAAAAAAGTGTCAAAAATGTTAAAAATGACAAGAGACAGTTTTTGACAATTCCTTTATTTAAATGCTTTTTCTTTCTTCTATCTTCTTTCTTCTTTCTTCCTTCGGTTTCTTCCTCCATCTTCTTCTTCTTCTGGTTCTTCTGGTTCTTCAGGTTCTTCCTCCGGAGTTCCAATCTGGCATCTTCCTCCGCGGCGTCGGCATCTTCTTCCCTTCTTCTCCGGGCCGCTCCGCATCCATGATGGCATGAAGGGAGGCTCCTGCTGTGTGGCGCTTCTCTCTTCATCTTCTTCTCTTCATCTTCTTCTCTTCATCTTCTTGTCTTCATCTTCTTTTTGGGCCGCTCCGCATCCATAATGGCATGGAGGGAGGCTCCCGCTGTGTGACGCTTCTCCTCTTCTGACGGTTCTTAAATAACGGGGGCGGGGCCACCCGGTGACCCCGCCCCCTCTGACGCACGGGGACTTGACAGGACTTCCCTGTGGCATTCCCCGAAAAAAACTGACATTTTTAAAAAATTTTTTTGCATTGATCCTTGTTCCCTGGGGCAGGACCCAGGTCCCCAAACACTTTTTATGACAATTACTTGCATATAAGCCTTTAAAATTAGCACTTTTGATTATTCATGTTCGTGTCCCATAGACTTTAATGGTGTTCGAATGAATTTTTTGCCTGAGTTCTGAGTTCGCAAGTTCTGGAGCGAACCGAACAGGGGGGTGTTCGGCTCATCCCTACTGGAGAGTAACAGTGTGCTTTGCCAACCTGCCCCCGCAGCTATGGACGCGGAGGTCTTATGGCGGATGAAGCAAGTGCTGACTGACCTTGATGACCCTGTTTCTGCAAAAGATGAAGTTGGATGGAGGAATGTGCCTGTTCAGCAGCATGCATGAGAATTGGTAGTGGAAAATCTAGAGATTGCCATCCCCAAAGTTGAAGTGCTGACAACAAGGCAGAGCTCTGCTAACTTCTGCCCAGCACCGATAGCATGTTCTGAGTTCCACGGACAGATGGTGAACCTCTATCCCCAGACACCAGTTGCAGAAATAGGGGATTTGATAGACTTTTCTGCTGAGGAAGAACAACCTGGCAAGCACCCAGCAGAAGAGCTGGTATTAGGGCCAAACTTCACTGTGCTCTGCCCAGCACCAACAGCAGTATCTGTGGAGTTACAAGGAACTTCCCCAGCTGAAGCGCTGGCCACTGGACAGAGGGTCTATGGCCTCTGCCCCACATCTGTGGCAGTTCCGGAGGCTCAGGGTGAGAAGGTGGTGGTCACTTCCCAGCAGAAGATCAGGATACAGGGGAGAAGGGAGTCGAGGTGTTTGTCGTTCCTCCCCAACAGTTGGCCAGGGTGGAGGAAGCGGTCTTTCCTCCCCAGCAAAGATCCGTGCACCTGGGAGACAGTACCACAGACAAGTCATCCCAGCAGCCAGGGAGGGAATGGAAAAGGAAGCAGCCGGCTCACCTCCCCAATGGCAGCTACACAGTTTGGGAGTGGAGGAAGCCAGCCTCCTGCCCCAACGGTTATCTGGAGCGGAGGATGTGATGTTCCCAGCAGAAGTGCTGGCATCAAGGCAGAGTGCCACCAACCTCTGCCCAGCACTTGCAACAACTGTGGAGTTACAGGGAGCCAGGGCAGTTGGCCCCTCTCTCCATTGACAGGCTGAGGTAGTAAAGCTTCCACTCCCAGCTGAATCACTGGCAACAGGGCAGAGTGCCACTGGCCTCTGCCTAGCACCTACAGTGTCTCTACGGCTTCAGGAAGCTGGGGCGATCGGCCTCACTGTCCAGCAGCAGATGGCGCCCCAGAATGATGACACCAACCCAGATAAAGCACTGGCACCTGGACAGAGGGTCCAAGACCTCTGCCCCACGCCTGTGGCAGTTCTGGAGGCTCAGGGTGAGGAGGTGGTGGTCACTCCCGAGCAGCAGATCAGGACCCAAGGAGAGAATGCAATGCACCTCACAACTGCAGCTTGAGCTGATATCCCGGTAGATGGGACTGCTGTCTCCACTCGCAGGAGCCCAGCAGAAGGGCTGGCAACTGGGCAGAGTGCTGCTGGACTCTGCCCTCAACTAACATAAGAGGGAGTTCCTGTGGTAGTGGATGGGACTTCGTTCTCCACTGACACAACCCCAGAAAATGGTGCGGCACTGAGATAGGAGAATGTCAGCAATGCTTTGCAAGCACTAGGGGGTTTTCACCTACTAAAAGTGGATGGGACTTCAGTCCCCGCTTGTATACCCCAGGGATGCTGGGCAGTCGGCCCAGATCCCCAACAGCATGACGGAGTGAGCCCAGTCACCCTGTCTTCTCTCCAGCGGCGGGCATGTTCTCTGAGAGAGGCAGAGGTTGGCTGGGTAAGTAATGCTATGTTTGGGACAATTTGTTTGAGGTACTGTGTGGGTACAGGCATTAGGGGACTGGAACTATGGACTTACTTCGGAGTCAACTCGTCTGGGGTCTCTTCCTGCATTAGTCTCTTGCTGAAAGGGGAGATGTGTGGCAGACCTAGCCGGGACAGAGGCTTTTGGAGGGGACTGAATGCTAGCCTCCTGTCCACCGACTATGGGCCCTGGCATTTGAGGAAGCTACAAGTATTTAGTAAGATATTCTGTTATGTAATGCAAAAGGACATTATTAAGGAGGCCATGATGGTCTCTGCATGCTTGGGACTCATATAGCAGGTGTATGGGAAAGGAATGCTGATTAATGAGATCTGGAAAGCCCTGGGTTTCCTGTTGTCTACTTCTAATGCCACGTACAAACGGCCGGACTTCCCCACAGAAAAAGTCAGATGGGAGCTTTTGGTCAGACATTCCGACCGTGTGTATGCCCCATCTGACTTTTTCTGTCAGCATTTCTGACGGACTCAGATTTAGAACATGTTCGATATGAGACGAAGTTTAGCCCGTTGGCAAGTCCGCTCGTGTGTACGTAAGAGTATGTCACCCATTGTTGTTTGTGTTAATTAACCTTGCTATTGTATGAAGGAGTTCTGTGTTGATAATGTTGATTGTGTCTTCTGAGCTAAAAGACAACAAGTCTGTCCTAAAGGTCATGTCTCTTAGTCACTTAGGCTGTCTAAAGGATTAGATAATTAGCTCATGTTAATTAGGTTTCTGGTTACAGTTTGTCATCCTGCTGTATATATTTGTGTGAAATCTCAAATAAAAGGCTATTCCTCATGTACTCCAAGACTGGTGTTGTCTGATGTTTTCCCCTACACTAAGCTATGACTAGTGAATGGGAAAGCTAAGGGGTCTTGGATCGTGTGGTACCGGACAGAGGAAGCATTTACAGCGGACATCTTGAGTACGGGTCCGTCACAAAACCCTAACAAAGTTTATGTTTGATTAGGAAAGGCATAGGCAAACTGCCATTCTATCTCTATACCTAATGATCAGCAGGTGCTGGCAGACAGTCTGTGGTACCCGTTCATCAGCTCCCGCTGTGAAAAATCACAGCAGGAGCGAGTCGGCGGCCGTGTGCATTCAAGCCCGCTACCCGGAAGTGCGGGATGACGTATATATATCCTGCACAGCAGCCGCCCTGTAGCAGTAAATCTGCTAAAGGGAGGTTGCTAACTGGTTTTAAAGAAGAACTTCATCCACCCCTACCCTAATCCTTCAACCTCCTAGGATATATGACCGGGTCATCCCACAAGGCTGCAGAAGCAGGGACATGCCAATTTTGCCTAGGAAAGAATGGAGGCAGGGGGTGGGCTGCAGGAAAAACATATAAACAAATATAGGCTTCTTCAAATAGCAATAGGAGAGGGTTGCAGTGAGGAAAAGCGGAGCTCCACCCAAAAAGAGAAACTGTTTCTCTGCCTCCTCCCCTCCCCATCCGCTGCCACATTTGGCACCTTTTGGAGGGGACCAGGTACCTGGTTTTAATGGGTACCCGCTCCCACTTCTGGCAGAACTGAGCGAACTCAGTCAGAAGCTCCCCTCCTCCTTCCCCGCAGCCGGGCCATTCACAAAGCGCAGCGCGCTTTGCACATGCACAGTAGGGAACGGGCTGTGAAGCCGCAAGGCATTTACTGCTGGTTTCCATTAGCCGAGATGATGGTGGCAGCACCCAAGAGCTGATTGAAAAATCAGCTCGGGTGAGGACATCGCTCAATTTGTGAACAGGTAAGTGCCCTAATATTAAAAGTCAGCAGCTACAGATGTGGATACTCTCTGTCCTTTAATGTCCCGTACACACGGTCGGACTTTCCGACGTAAAATGTTCGATCAGTGCTTGTAGTCGGAAATTCCGGCCGTGTGCAGGCCCCATCGGACAGTTTCCATCGGAATTTCCGTTGCACAAAATTTGAGATCTGGTTCTTCAATTTTCCGACAACAAAATCCGTTCGTGCGAATTCCGATCGTGTGTACACAATTCCGACGTAGAAGGTGCCACGCATGTTTAGAATAAATTACAAGACGGAAGCGCTCGGTCTGGTAAAACTACTGTTCGTAATGGAGGTAGCACATTCGTCACGCTGAAAATTTTAAAATCTTTTAATGCAGCGCATTCTCTTCTTCTTTATAATGCTAGAAGAATTAAGTTGTTTTGCTGCATATATTCACACAAACTGATTTCTTTATTATTTCTCGTGATTTTATGAATATATATTTTTTTATTTTCGTCGAATCTCCAGAAGAATTCGTTTTTTTGGTTTTTATAGTGAATATTTTTTTTTTGTTGTCTTTTTAATCAAGATATCCTGTTTTATTTTTATTTTTTAATTTTTTTGGTGATCTCCCTAATTTTTTTTGGTGGGTTTTATGTGTCAAGTTACCACAACACCATTATTATCTTGTATTTTTTAACCTCAAGGAGGTTGCTTGGTGTTGGTGTCCCTTGTTAAGACTTTGTATTTTTTAAATGTACCTGCCTACTCACAAACAAACTGTCCTTTTTGAAGAAAAATACACATAAAAATCCCTTTATTAGGGGTCATAACCAAATTAAGAGGAAGGCAACGCTGGAGAAACTGCTGAATTTGGCAAAGCCTTTGTACCCCAGGGCACAGATCAATTATTTGCCAGCCAAAATTGGTGGGCTGAGTCCTTATAATAGTGAGCACAATTCGATCCCAGACTACAAGAGATCAGGAACAGCAGCAGATGACATATATGTCCCCAGGCTGTGGTCATACCACAGCCTGCGCCTTTTGTCAGACCAGACTGAACCCAGGCCATCACTTTCTTGTCTTCCTTCCACTCTTCCTTCCAGGCTTACATCCAGGCTGTGGCTGAGGTGTTGGAGGTGTGGCAGGAGGAGGATGAGAGGAGGATGGTCCAACTCACACAGGTGGGTTTTGTTGGTGATTTCGCCCCTCAAACCTTTATTTAGTGTGAGGTACATGATTTCCTCACACAAGAGGCATTGGCCCTTCTCCATTTCCTGCAGTTTGCATGCAGCCATGGAGGCAAAGGCCTCTTGAAGAGTGGGGGTGGTTCTGAGGGCAGCAGAAGCCTCCTCAATCAGCCTGAGTGCTGACTCCTCCACGTTCCTCCCCTTCCTGGGCCTTTTTGGTGGAAGGCTGAGGGGAGGGACCTGTGATTCTGCCAGGCTACTGGGCCCGGCCACCTCCTGGCTGCCACTAACCCCTGCCTTCTCGTGGCTGCCACATTCCACAGCCTCCTCCTGGCTGCCACATTCCACGCCCTCCTCCTGGCTGAGGCTTTCCTGTGTATGAAAAAGGGACATAGTTTTAGTTTTTTGGTCATCAACCACACACAATTTTCAGCTCATGACTGTTGCAAATTAAATGTTAACAAATAGAAAAGACTATCATTCTGACCCCAGCATTTTTCATTCTTGTCACAATCATTTTTGGACACTACTGTCTATTGATATGTAAAACACTTTATTAAATCAGCAATTAGTGATCAATAATAACATCTAGTTAACATCATTAATTTTTTGACAAGAAATATGTTAAACAATGCTATACCTGGCTCAAGCTGGGCTCCTCCACTTCTTCCTGGCTGGAAGGCCCAGGTTGGGTGTCGGAAGCCTCAGCTGAGGTGGAAGGTAGCGTGGAAGGAAGGGTGGAAGGAAGAGTGGAGAGTGATTGCCTGACTTCAGTCTGGTCTGACAGAAAATTCAGTCTCTCATAGTACCACAGCCTGGGTACATAAATGTCATCTGCTGCTGCTCCTGATCTCTGGGAATCCTGGACCTTCTTGCGCTCTCTAAGATATTGTCAGGGCTGGGCTCAGCCCTTCCTTCTCTGAGCTGGCCGCTCAGCTGTTGACTAATTGCCAGCTTCCATCTCTCTCCACAGCTACCCAATTATCTCTGACATTTGCTTGGCTGACTGCCCGATCCGGTTACTGAACTCTGGCTTGTTTTGACTACGCTTACTCTGTTTACCTTATTATTATTATTATTATTAAACAAGTGTGATTTAACTTTACTTCTGTCTCGGGCCATTAATTCAGAAGATACAGTCAATCCACTTGTTGGTAATATTTTTTCCAGATTGGATGAGCAAGATCACCGCATGGATCAGTTTGCTATAGCTACAAACGCTCCTGAGTCACACGGCTCACCTGGAAACTCCCACTGTGGCTGCCCCGGTACAACCTGAGTTGCAGGCCATCCCATCTGCTGCGCCAGTCTCTGTGCAGGCACCAGCCTTGAGTGGGCGTTTCCCACGGACAGAAGCAAAGTAGGTTTTATGATATCTTTGTTTTCTGAGAGAGCCTTGGCCTGGGCAAACCCTCTATGGGAGACGCAAAAACCTGTTGTCTTGAGTTACCCTGACTTTGTGGCCTCCTTTAAAAGGGTATTTGATGTTCCCGCATGTTCCGCTTCTGCTGCCAAGTGCCTCATGTCCATCAAACAGAGTACAAGAACTGTTGCCGACTACGCCATTGAATTCCGTACTCTGGCAACAGAGGTTGCTTGGAACAACGAGGCCCTCGTGGCTGCTTTTTCTCATGGTCTCTCAGATTCCATCAAGGATGAGATAGCAGCCCGAGATATACCCACTGAGCTGGAGAGGTTGATCACGTTTGCCATCCTCATTGACTCCATACTCAGAGAAAGACTCTCTTTTAAGGAGCACTTGCGGAAGCCTTCTCTATGTTTGCCTCCGAGCTTTGCAGTCCCACCCGTGCCTCCCTCACCTTCCATGCCTCCTGGTACCGAGTCGGTCAGTGAAGATGAACCCATGCACTTGGGCTTCACACGTCTCTCTGCAGATGAGAGAGCCTTTAGGAGGAGGGAGAGATTGTGCCTTTATTGTGGCCAGCCAGGTCACTTTTTGAAGTCCTGTCACACCCGTCCAGGGAACGCCCGAACCTTAAGGTCCTGTCATGGACAGACCTTAGGTGGCGTTGTTTCGTCCCCAGTTATCCTGAAGGATAAGCCCCTGGTTTCGGTCACCCTTTCTTGGGCTGAGTCGTCCATCAAGATACAGGCTCTAATCGACTCTGGGGCTGCAGGCCTGTTCATTGATGCTGCCTTTATATCGTAGCATTCTATTCCACTGCAGCTGCGTGGCATTCCACTTGCCATTGAGGCTCTTGACGGGAGACCTCTACAGCCTCATGAGACTGTTCCATTGTCCATGGCCGTAGGGGCTCTTCACCATGAGATAATCCAATTCCAAGTTATTTCCTCACCTAGGTTTGGGCTGGTTATTGGTTATTCTTGGTTACAGAGGCACAACCCCTCTTTTGATTGGCTCTGTGCTGAGGTTCTCTCTTGGTCTCCACAATGCAGTAAGACGTACTACCAGAAGGTAGCCAAGGTCCTGTGCACCTCTTCACTCTCCTCCCTGCCAGAGGAGTACCACGATTTTAGCGATGTCTTTGACAAAGGTCAAGCCGATAGTTTGCCTCCACAACGGCCTTATGATTGTGCAATTGACCTTCAACCTGATGCCATACCCCCTTGTGGCTAGGTTTACCCTTTGTTGGTCTTGGAGGATAAGGCCATGGAGGAGTATGTTGCAAACGCACTTTCTCGAGGTTTCATCTGCAAATTCTCATCTCCTGCTGGTGCTGGTTTCTTCTTTGTGAAGAAGAAGAGCGGTGAACTGAGACCTTGTATTGATTATAGGGGTCTCAATTGTTTCATGATTAAGAATGTCTACCCGATTCCGTTGATTACAGAGTTATTTGACCGCCTCAAGGGAGCAACGGTTTTCACGAAGCTTGATTTGAGAGGGGCATACAATCTCATGTGGATTAAGGAAGGCGACGAGTGGAAAACTGCATTTAATACCAGAACAGGCCATTATGAGTATCTCATAATGCCTTTTGGCCTTTGTAACGCACCAGCAGTTTTCCAGGAATTTATTAACGATGTCCTCCGAGATTTGTTGCAGTTATGTGTGTTGGTTTATCTGGATGATATCCTCATATTTCCCAAGTCCCTGGAGAGCCACCACACAGATGTCTGTCGTGTGCTTCTGAAACTAAGAGAGAACAATCTCTATTGTAAACTGGAGAAGTGCGAGTTCCATCGTGAACAGGTTAAATTCCTGGGCTATGTCATTTCCACTGCTGGTTTTTCGATGGACCCAGAGAAACTTTCGGCAGTCCTACAGTGGCCTCGATCCGTGGGTTTACATCCTCTGCAGCGTTTCCTGGGCTTTGCCAACTATTATCAGAAGTTTATTCGTAACTTCTCGTCTCTGGTCAAGCCCCTGACTGAAATGACCAGAAAGGACGGTAACCCACAGAGTTGGTCTCCAGGGTCCATTAAGGCCTTTGAGACTCTCAAGGCTGCCTTTGTTTGTGCTCCTGTGTTGGCACATCCTGATCCTACGTTGCCTTTTATCCTAAAAGTTGAATCTTCTGAGACTGGAGTTGGCGCCCTTCTGTCTCAGCGTCCTAACTCTGAGAGCTATGCATCCGTGTGGCTACTTTTCCAAGAAATTGTCACCTGCAGAGTGCAATTACGAGATTGGTGATAGAGAGCTGTTGGCGATCATTTTAGCCCTGAAAGAATTGAGACATCTCCTTGAAGGTACCACTGTGCCGGTTCTCATTCTTACTGACCATAAGAATCTCGCATTCTTGTCTGAGGTGCCTCTCTCCCAGAGGGGCAGGATGAGCTCTTTTCTTGTTGAGTTTTAATTACATTGTCTCATTCTTACCTGGTACTAAGAATGCAAGGGCTGACGCCTTGTCACGACAATTTTCCTCCACTTTCAAGTTGGAGTCGGTTCCAGTTCCTGTGATTCCTCCTGATCTTATCGTGGCTACGGTTCGCACCAGTCTTACTTTTCCTTTGGGTGACAAAATTCTTGCTGCTCAGGTCTATGCTCCTCCTGAGAAACCTTGTGACCACTGCTTTGTCCCAGAGAGTCTTCGTACTGCCGTGCTCCAGACTTACCATTCTCCCAAGGCAGCTGGCCACCCTGGCAGGAATCAACTCGTTTGGGCCATTTCCCAACAATTCTGGTGGCCTAGTCTACGGGCTGATGTAACTGCCTTTGTAGCTGCCTGTTCCGTGTGTGCTTAGAGTAAGACTCCACGACACCTTCCAGTGGGCCTCCTACAACCCATACCCAATTGAGAGAGGCCCTGGACCCACCTGTCTATGGATTTCATTGTGGAGTTACCCAACTCCCAAGGAAACACTGTTATCCTTATGGTGGTTGACCGGTTCTCAAAGATGTGTCATTGTATACCACTTAAGAAGCTGCCCACTTTTAAGGAACTGGCTTCCATTTTTGCTCGGGAGATCTTTCGATTACATGGACTACCCAAGGTGATTTTCTCGGACAGGGGTAGTCAGTTTTTCTCCCGGTTCTGGTGATCCTTTTGTGCACAGTTGGGAATTCAGCTTGCTTTCTCCTCTGCGTATCACCCGCAGTCTAATGGGGCCACAGAACGAGCCAATCAGTCCTTGGAGCAATTCTTACGTTGCTATATTTCTGACCATCATAACAACTGGTCAGACCTATTACCATGGGCAGAGTTTGCTCACAACAGTGCCTTGAATTCTGCTTCCCGATTGTCCCCGTTTATGACGAATTATGGCTTCCAACCTTCTATGTTGCCTGACTTGTTTATTACGCAGAGTATTCCTGCGTTAGAGGTGCATCTCTGTGGTCTTCGTTCCACTTGGGCACAAGTTCAGGAGGCTTTGCAACATGCTAACGATAGGTACAGACTCCATGCTGACCGCAGATGCCTGCCTGCACCTTCCTACCAGGTTGGGGACAGAGTCTGGCTGTCGTCTCCCAACCTCCGACTTCATGTTCCTTCTTTGAAGTTCGCACCTCGTTTTATTGGGCCTTTCCGTATCCTTCGCAGGATTGACCCAGTGGCTTACGCCTTGGACCTTCCTCCTAGTATGCGCATCTCAAATGTGTTTCATGTCTCATTATTGAAACCTTTGGTCTGCAATCGCTTTACCACCTCGGTGCCATGTCCTCACCTTATACAGGTTGAGAACCATGAGGAGTATGAAGTACAATCCATTGTTGACTCCCGTAGGCTCCGTGGGGGCATACAGTACCTGGTGCATTGGAAGGGGTACGGTCCAGAGGAACGCTCTTGGGCCTCGTCCTCAGACGTACATACCCCTGTCCTCCTCTGTGATTTCCATAGACATTTTCCCCTCAAGCACGGTGGTCCTCCGAGGGGGAGGGGTCATTGAGGAAGGGGTACAGTCAGGGCTGGGCTCAGCCCTTCCTTCTCTGAGCTGGCCGCTCAGCTGTTGGCTAATTGCCAGCTCCCATTGCTCTCCACAGTTACCCAGCTGTTGTTGATTCTGCTCGTCAGTCCTGCCTACTTAAAGTCATCCAGCTCACTTGATCTCTGCCTTCGCCTTTGTCAACATCACAGAAACTTTCTCCTGCGTTCCTGTTGAAGACTTGCTCAGCTGACGTTCCTTCTGGCTCCTGATCCTGCTTGCTGTACTACTATGTTTATCTCTGGCCCTCTGGCATTTGCTTGGCTGACTACCCGATCCGGTTACTGAACTCTGGCTTGTTTTGACTACGCTTACTCTGTTTACCTTATTATTGTTATTATTATTATTAAACAAGTGTGATTTAACTTTACTTCTGTCTCGGTCTGATTCATGGTTTCTGATAGATATGTGCTCCTCAGGCCACCAATTTTTGTTTTTAAATAGGGGATATTTGCCGTGGGGACACCAACTCCAGCAGTTTCTCCATCGCTGCCTGTCTCTTTATTTTGTTATTATATTGTGGATGTTTCACCTACCACAGATAGGACAGCTCCCTGTACTTGTCTATGAAGATTGGGAGAAAGCTGTGGTCTTTGAACCCATTCATTTTCTCTGCAAGACACAACACAAGACAAACCCTAATGTCAGGCTAAACTCTCCTAATCTTGACCCAATATAGGCCTCAATCTATAAGTAGTAGAGGGCCAGTGATGCACCAAGTTAAAATTGTACCTTCGTTAGAATGATTGTCGCTTCCGTTACTTCATCCTCCACTCACAGATTGTACGTATGACGCACGCCTGTTACACTTTATATACACTGCACATGCGTGAAACTCTGCCCACCCCTGAAGTTCTTTCTAGTCTATTCCCTGCCCCTTGTCTTAGCGGCACAGTGGGGAGAGAGAGCACATGGTGGAGACACAGCAAGTGCATGATAATCTCAGCAATGAGTACAAAGAAAGCCTGGAGCCACGAACGTCCTGATCCCAGAGGAGATTGAAGGCCTCAAATATGTTCTTTGTAGAGATGGTGGAGATGGTGGACATCTTGAAGAGGGCCGACTATGACGGGAAGTATGGACCGTACCTAAGCCCAAATGTGAGAAAGGCCAACTACAACTTTACAACTAAAGTTGTAAAGAGTCTGCAGAGGAATTTTGGGGTACGATGATCCAAGGATCAACTGAGGTCAGACCTCAAATTGAGGGAGCACGATCAGTACAGAAGAATCAAGAGAGTGCTTCTAAAAAGTAAGTAGTTGTCCTGTGTTCCTATTATTATTACTATTATTATTACTTGCATGCTGCTCCATGTGCTTTTCTTTACTGTTGTACAGTTTAAAATGGCAACTTTCATGGTCATGGGCACATTAATCGGTCGTAGGAAACATCGTTCGTTCACCCACTAAATTACGATGTTTTGGGCACATGGGGGTTAACTACATTTGTTCAGGCCTATTTGTATTAAAAGAAGTTTGTTGTCTAGATGGGTTTGTAACACTCGGTAGCTGTTTACACATCTGGACGCAGGAGCACTAGTGTGGGTCACCAGAACAAACTTTTTAGGGTGTCCCACACCCTAAAGGGGGCTCCCGGGTTCCAATAAGCCCTCAGCCCGCAGACCCCGACAACCAACGGCCAGGGTTGTCGGGAAGAGGCTCTTTTCCTCAGGGCAGGGCACCCCCCCGCCGCAAAGCGCCCACCCCCCATGTTGAGAGCATGTGGCCTGGTACAGTTCAGGAGGGGGGGCGCTCGCTCATCCCCACCCCCTTTCCTGACCGGCCGGGCTGCGTGCTCAGATAAGGGTCTGGTATGGATTTTGGGGGGGACCCCTACGCCGTTTTTTCGGCGTAGGGGTTCCCCTTAAAATCCATACCAGATCTAAGGGCCTGGTATGCCTCTGGGGGGAACCCATGCCGTTTTTTTTATTTCAAATTTGGCACGGCGTTCCCCCTCATGATTCATACCAGACAGCTGTCAGCACTGCCCGTCGCTCATCGCGAAAGGAAAAAAACAGTTTTCCTTTGCCGATGAGCGAGCCAGCTCGACATGCACAGTACCCTGTCGCCGAAAACCAGCGCGATGGGATCGCGCTGGAAACATAATCTCGCACTCAGGTACTGTATACAACAAAGATGTTGTTTTGTTCAAAAACCCTTTTATAAACACATATGTAGATGTGCTTTGAGTAAAAAGTTTTAGACTCAACAATGTGTGGCTTCTTATTTCAATGCTCAAAAGCATTTTTTGGAGTAAGATGGTGTTTACAGTGACAATGGGGGTTATTTACTAAAGGCAAATCCACTTTGCACTACAAGTGCACTTTCAGTGCAGTTTCAAGTGCACTTGTAGTGCAAAGTGGAATTTTCTTTAGTAACTAGGACCCACAGTGCTTTATAATTTCCAACAGTCACGCCATTTTCGTGACTCCCAAAAATTACTTCATGGTGCTTACAATCAGGGGCGGACTGACCAGTCGGTCCATTCGGACATGGACCGAGGGCCCGGCCACTAAAGGGGGCCCGCCAGCACCACCTGCTGGACCCTTTAGGGCTGGTGATCACACGGGCCCCAGCGCTGCCTTGGAGGGTAAGGGGAGGAGGGCAGGCGCTGCGCTGCCGGATCATCTAGAGCGGGGATTTCCTGCTTACCGCTGTCATCCGAAGTCCCGCCTCCTTTGATAGATTTCTCACTGGTCCAATGCCGGGACGCGTGACATCTAACAAAGGAGGCGGGACATCTGATGACAGCGGTCGCCAGGTGTCACAGCGGAAGTTACCCGCTCTGTGTGATCTGGCAGCTATCCCCCATGCACTGATCAGGCTGCATGGAGGGTGCACTGTAGGTGAGGCTGCATGGAGGGGCCACTCTAGGTGAGGCTGCATGGAGGGGCCACTCTAGGTGAGGCTGCATGGAGGGGGCACTGTAGGTGAGGCTGCATGGAGGGGACACTGTAGGTGAGGCTGCATGGAGGGGGCACTGTAGGTGAGGCTGCATGGAGGGGGCACTGTAGGTGAGGCTGCATGAAGGGGGCACTGTAGGTGAGGCTGCATGGAGGAGGCACTGTAGGGGAGGCTGCATGGAGGGGCCACTCTAGGTGAGGCTGCATGGAGGGGCCACTCTAGGTGAGGCTGAATGGAGGGGCCACTCTAGGTGAGGCTGCATGGAGGGGCCACTCTAGGTGAGGCTGCATGGAGGGGCCACTCTAGGTGAGGCTGCATGGAGGGGGCACTGTAGGTGAGGCTGCATGGAGGGGGCACTGTAGGTGAGGCTGCATGGAGGGGCCACTGTAGGTGAGGCTGCATGGAGGGAGCACTGTAGGTGAGGCTGCATGGAGGGAGCACTTTGGTGAGGCTGCATGGAGGGGCCACTCTAGGTGAGGCTGCATGGAGGGGCCACTCTAGGTGAGGCTGCATGGAGGGGGCACTGTAGGTGAGGCTGCATGCAGGGAGCACTCTGGTGAGGCTGCATGGAGGGGCCACTCTAGGTGAGGCTGCATGGAGGGGCCACTGTAGGTGAGGCTGCATGGAGGGGGCACTGTAGGTGAGGCTGCAAGGAGGGAGCACTCTTGTGTGGCTGCATGGAGGGAGAACTCTGGTGAGGCTGCATGGAGGGAGCACTCTGGTGAGGCTGCATGGAGGGGGCACTGTAGGTGAGGCTGCATGGAGGGAGCACTCTGGTGTGGCTGCATGGAGGGAGCACTCTGGTGAGGCTGCATGGAGGGAGCACTCTGGTGAGGCTGCATGGAGGGAGCACTCTGGTGAGGCTCCATGGAGGGGGCACTCTGGTGTGGCTGCAAGGGGGGGGCACTCTGGTGAGGCTGCATGGAGGGTGCACTCTGGTGAGGCTGCATGGAGGGGGCACTCTGGTGAGGCTGCATTGAAGGGGCACTCTGGCGAGGCTGCATTGAGGGGCACACTGGTAAAGCTGTATTGAGGGGCACTGGTGAGGCTGCATTGAGGGGCACTGGTGAGGCTGCATTGAGGGACACTGTTGAGGCTACATTGAGGGGAAATGGTGAGGCCGCATTAAGGGGCAATGGTGAGGCTGCATTGATGGGTACTGATCAGGCTGCATTGATGGACACTGATTAGGCTGCATTCACGGGCACTTGTGAAGCTGCATTCATGGGCACTGGTGAGGGTGCACTGATTGGCACTGGTGAGGCTGCATTGAGAGGCACTGGAGAGGCTGAATTGATGGGTACTGATGAGGGCTTTTTCTAACATAGACTCTCAAATGGGCACAGAACCGCACACGCAGGCAACGTCATTATGTGTTGCGCCATGTGTCTCCGCGCACAGGGTCTGCTGCAAACCTTCTAGATTTACTGTCCCGGATAGGGCAAAGGTGACCAGTTATCTCCAAGTACCTCCCTCACCTCTGCAAACAGTGCCCAAAATGGCGGAAGAGGAGAGGAAACACCAGCTAGGGTGCCAGCCAGCCACCCACCCACAGCAGGGCCAGGGTGCCAGCCAACCACCCATGGTGACCCACCCACAGCAGGGCCAGGGTGCATGCCACCCAACCATTCATGGTGACCCACCTACAGCAAGGCCAGGGTGCCAGCCACCCGCCCACGGTGACCCACCCACAGCAGGGCCAGGGTGCCAGCCAGCTAGCCACCCACGGTGACCCACCCACACCAGGGAGCCAGCCACCCACAGGAGCCAACCACAGAGGACGCGGGAACCAGCCACAGCTACAGTACCCATAATTAAGGTAAGAGGAGCTCTACACAGTGCCAATTTTATTTCTACTTTATGAGAGGTTGGGGCAGGGGTGAGAGTCATGGCACAAGGAGGGGGTCCTGTGAGGACAAGAGGGAATGAAGGTGTTCACTGTACACTCTGTTAGAAAGAGGCCCCCCTCCAGGTCCCATTATATTCCTTTGTAGTCTCTAATAGGTCTTGGAGGGGGGTCTCTCGCTCTCTAACAGAGACTCTCTAATGGACACTGTTAGAGAGAGACCCCCCTCCAGGTCCCATAAAAAAAAGGCAGAAGTTGTACTTTGTGCAAAATGTAGGGGTGAGGTCGGGGCGGGCCATGGGCGGGGTTAGGGGTGGGTCATAGGCGGGGCCTGACAGGGGGCCCTTGCTTTATTTGGTCCGGGGGCCCTGAGTGTTGTCAGTCCGCCCCTGCTTACAATTATGAATATTTTTAGCATTAATGCATTACATACATTAACAACAAAAACAAGGTGTGTGTGTAGCAGACCCACAACATAATAGTTAGCTGAAGAAGAGATTGTCACCTCATGTATCAAAGAAATTACGTTTGCACTATTGAAGAAAATGGCCAAAAAAAGCCCATTGGAGAACCTAGGAGACAGCTAAAAGAAACACAAGCAGTAAATCAAATGAAATATTATTTCAGATTCTAAAAAATATTTATTGAAAAAATGTCTCAGACATTTGCTGGCATATCAATGTCCCCCCCCCACCTGCAAAGTATTCCAGATATTTTTGTCTCACTTTGCGGGTGCTTTGGGGGGGCAAGTCAGGACGGCCAGCTTCAAGAGCCACCAGAGTTGAAGTATCAGGAAAGCCGGCCTCAGGCCCAACTGAAGCCACATAGTTTGTTGCGTTTTTTCGAAGAACATTGTGCAGAATGCAGCAGGCAAGCACAATATGGTTCAGTTTAAATTCCGCTATGCGGATTGGTGTCAGAAATAGCTGGAACTGGCTGGCCATTATTATCCCAAAAGCGTTCTCCACCACTCTTCTAGGTCTGGCCAGCCAGTAATTAAAAAACCCTCTGGTCCGGAGTGAGGGTCCTCATGGGAAATAGCCTCATCAGATGTTCACTCAGCCCAAATGCTTCATCAGTAACAAAGCATCAGTAACAAAGACAAATGGGAGTCCTTCCATGTTCTCTTCCGGAGGTGGCAATCCCAAGCCACCACTCTGGAGATGCTTGTAGAACTCCATCTGGGCGATGACTCCACCATCCGACCATTCTTCCCCACCTCCACATAGAGGAAGTCATACACCGCCAACATCACAATACTATTAAACCCCTTATAGTTATAATAGTATGACCCCAAGTTGGGGGGGGTGGAACTATGTGGACGTGTTTCCCATCAATTGCCCCTCCACAGTTGGGAAAGTCCCAACGATCGGCAAAGTGGGATGCCACAGTCTGCCATTCCTGTGGCAAACAAGAAAAAAAATTAGTAATTTTGCACAGAAACATTACCAGCAGATTAGACACAAACATTCTTGGCCAACATCAGTATAACATTTATTTGAAGGAGTTTCTAAAGACAAAAGTATAAGGTCCAATTATCAGATTACCCCCCCCCCCACCACCTCTCATGGCCCAAAATTTAAAAAATTTGAGGGGTGGGAGATGTTTTGGACAGGTAACCCTCTCCACTTCATTGAGAGCTGAATGCATACATAATGTGTGTTACTTTGGCCAGCCTCTCCTTACTTACACTATTGGCAGCCCACTGGACAGGTAAGGAGTGTCATAATACAAAAATAAAAATACACACTGTACAAATGGAAGCACATTTTTACATTCTGCAATTACCTATCAAGATAATAGGAGAAGAAAACTTTAAACAGCACCATTTGAAAGTATTCAGGCAGGCCCTTTCACTACATGCTTTGGTGAATTCATCTATAAATATGACAAAAGAGGTAGGTATAGTGTGCATGGGTTTGGCAAAGTCAGCAGATACAGGATTGGTATCGGTAGACTTAGCGGTTGGGTGAGAGAAGGTTACAAATTATTTTGGGACACCAAAAAAAGCCTCTGGCCCTCTGCATGAATTTAAGCACACAAATAACATTTGGACACATTTTAGGGGGTGTTTAGGGTAAAGCACTACAATGAATCTGCCAAAAACATTGTTAAGTGACTAGGCTAGGTGTGTATGGGCCCAGGATAGCATTCTGGGGAGGTTAGTGAAGGCAAATATGCATGAAGGACAAAAAAGGAAGTTTAAAAAATTCAAGAATGCATGAGGACAAAGGGGACATTCACAGCATATTACAATCATGGTATGGAATGATGAAAGAAATACAATACATTAGCAAACATTAAATACATAGAATGTGATGTTAAAGGATAAAACTTACCCTAATATAGTCCTTCTGCAGGACCTGAATGATGGCAGAACAGGTCTCTGGAATAATGATCCCCATGGCCTGGGGGGAGATGCCTGTCAAGAACTTGATGTCCTGCAGACTTCTCCCCGCCGCCAAGTACCGCAACATGGCGACTAGCCTCTGCTCGGGAGTGATGGCTTGCCGCATGCAGGTATCCTGCTTTGTAATATAAGGTGACAGCAAAGCCAAAAACGGTGAAAAACGGGGTCTGTCATCCGGAGATAATTACTGAAATCATCAGGATTATTCTCACGGATCTCCCGCAACAAAGGCATGTGCGAGAATTGGTCACGCTGGAGTAACTAATTCTTGGTCCATGAACTCCTCTTCCCCGCCCTGTTCATGGATTGGGCTTGGGTCAAAGTAATGACCCCAACACCAAGCCCCTGCATAGCACGAACTCTACGACCAGTATGTAACCGCAACATGGCTTCAAAACGGTCAGCTGATCAGAATGAACAGAACGCACTGAAAAACAGCAAGGCCTGCGAAGAGCGAGCTGAAAATCAAATAAGAGCGGACAAGAACGCACTGAAAAAAACAGATATGAACTGACTACACCCACTGAAAACCAGATACAAACCCACAAGCACAAACTGAAGAGCAGTAAGGGACTGAAAAGCATGAGTCTGAAAAGCGCAAATCGTCTCTCACCAAACTTCTACTAACACGAGATTAGCAGAAGGAGCCCAAAGGGCAGCGCACTTGTAATTGAACTTCCCTTTTCTAGTCCCGTCGTACGTGTTGTACGTCACCGCATTCTTGACGTTCGGAAATTCCGACAACTTTGTGTGACCGTGTGTATGCAAGACAAGTTTGAGCCAACATCCGTCGGAAAAAATCCATGGATTTTGTTGTCGGAATGTCCAATCAATGTCTGATCGTGTGCATGCGGCAGTACAGGAACAGTCCTTTCAAAAGGGGACACAGTAGGGCCCCAAAACTTGTAGGGTTCTCTGAATCCTCAGCACAGCAGCTGGACACACAGCTGTGGACTAGGGATGAGCCGAACACCCCCCTGTTCGGTTCGCACCAGAACATGCGAACAGGAAAAAAAGTTTGTTCGAACACGTGAACACCGTTAAAGTCTATGGGACACGAACATGAATAATCAAAAGTGCTAATTTTAAAGGCTTATATGCAAGTTATTGTCATAAAAAGTGTTTGGGGACCTGGGTCCTGCCCCAGGGGACATGGATCAATGCAAAAAAAAGTTTTAAAAACGGTCGTTTTTTTAAGAGCAGTGATTTTAATAATGCTTAAAGTCAAACAATAAAAGTGTAATATCCCTTTAAATTTCGTAGCTGGGGGGTGTCTATAGTATGCCTGTAAAGGGGCGCATGTTTCCCGTGTTTAGAACAGTCTGACAGCAAAATTACATTTCAAAGGAAAAAATCATTTAAAACTACTCGCGGCTATTGCATTGCCGGTCCGACAATACACATAAAAGTTCATTGATAAAAACGGCATGGGAATTCCCCACAGGGGAACCCCGAACCAAAATTTAAAAAAAAAATGATGTGGGGGTCCCCTAAATTCCATACCAGGCCCTTCAGGTCTGGTGTGGATTTTAAGGGGAACCCCTCGCCAAAATTTTTTAAAAAACGGCGTGGGGTCCCCCCAAAAATCCATACCAGATCCAAGCACGCAACCTGGCAGGCCGCAGGAAAAGAGGGGGGACGAGACAGCGCCCCCCCTCCTGAACCGTACCAGGCCACATGCTCACAACATTGGGAGGGTGCTTTGGGGTAGCCCCCAAAACACCTTGTCCCCATGTTGATGAGGACAAGGGCCTCATGCCCACAACCCTGGCCGGTGGTTGTGGGGGTCTGCGGGCGGGGGGCTTATCGGAATCTTGAAGCCCCCTTTAACAAGGGGACCCCCAGATCCCGGCCCCCCCTGTGTGAAATGGTAAGGGGGTACTTGTACCCCTACCATTTCACAAAAAAACTGTCAAAAATGTTAAAAATGACAAGAGACAGTTTTTGACAATTCCTTTATTTAAATGCTTCTTCTTTCTTCTTTCTTCTATCTTCTATCTTCCTTCATCTTCTTACATAGTTACATAGTTACATAGTAGGTGAGGTTGAAAAAAGACACAAGTCCATCAAGTCCAACCTATGTGTGTGATTATGTGTCAGTATTACATTGTATATCCCTGTATCATTCATTCAGGTGATTATCTAATAGTTTCTTGAAGCTATCAATGCTCCCCGCTGAGACCACCACCTGTGGAAGGGAATTCCACATCCTTGCTGCTCTTACAGTACAGAACCCTCTACGTAGTTTAAGGTTAAACCTATTTTCTTCTAATTGTAATGAGTGTAACTCTCTTCTGCGAAAAAGTTTTATCCCTATTGTGGGGTCACTACTACAGTATTTGTAAATTGAAATCATATCCCCTCTCAAGCGTCTCTTCTCCAGAGAGAATAAGTTCAGTGCTCGCAACCTTTCCTCATAACTAAGATCCTCCAGACCCTTTATTAGCTTTGTTGCCCTTCTTTGTACTCGCTCCATTTCCAGTACATCCTTCCTGAGGACTGGTGCCCAGAACTGGACAGCATACTCCAGGTGCGGCCGGACCAGAGCCTTGTAGAGTGGGAGAATTATTGTTTTATCTCTGGCGTTGATCCCCCTTTTAAAGCATGACAATATTCTGTTTACTTTGTTAGCAGCAGCTTGGCATTGCATGCCATTGCTGAGCCTATCATCTACTAGGACCCCCAGGTCCTTTTCCATCCTAGATTCCCCCAGAGGTTCTCCCCCCAGTGTATAGATTGCATTCATATTTTTGCCACCCAAATGCATTATTTTACATTTTTCTACATTGAACCTCATTTGCCATGTAGTCGCCCACCCCATTAATTTGTTCAGGTCTTTTTGCAAGGTTTCCACATCCTGCGGAGAAGTTATTGCCCTGCTTAGCTTAGTATTGTCTGCAAATACAGAGATTGAACTGTTTATCCCATCCTCCAGGTCGTTTATAAACAAATTAAATAGGATTGGTCCCAGCACAGAACCCTGGGGAACCCCACTACCCACCCCTGACCATTCTGAGTACTCCCCATTTATCACCACCCCCATTTATCCCCATTTTGAACTCGCCCTTGTAGCCAGTTTTCAATCCATGTACTCACCCTATGGTCCATGCCAACGGACCTTATTTTGTACAGTAAACGTTTATGGGGAACTGTGTCAAATGCTTTTGCAAAATCCAGATACACCACGTCTACGGGCCTTCCTTTATCTAGATGGCAACTCACCTCCTCATAGAAGGTTAATAGATTGGTTTGGCAAGAACGATTCTTCATGAATCCATGCTGATTACTGCTAATGATACCGTTCTTATTACTAAAATCTTGTATATAGTCCCTTATCATCCCCTCCAAGAGTTTACATACTATTGATGTTAGGATAACTGGTCTGTAATTCCCAGGGATGTATTTTGGGCCCTGTTTAAATATTGGTGCTACATTGGCTTTTCTCCAATCAGCTGGTACCATTCCAGTCAGTAGACTGTAAAAATTAGGAACAACGGTCTGGCAATCACTTGACTGAGTTCCCTAAGTACCCTCGGATGCAAGCCATCTGGTCCCGGTGATTTATTAATGTTAAGTTTCTCAAGTCTAATTTTAATTCTGTCCTCTGTTAACCATGGAGGTGCTTCCTGTGGTGTGTCATGAGGATAAACACTGCAGTTTTGGTTACTGAAGCCCCCCGATTCACTCGTGAAGACTGAGGAGAAGAATAAATTCAATACCTTTGCCATCTCCCCATCCTTTGCAACCAGATGTCCTTCCTCGTTCTTTATGGGGCCAATATGGTCTGTCCTCCCTTTTTTACTGTTTACATACTTAAAGAATTTCTTGGGATTTTTTTTGCTCTCCTCCGCTATGTGTCTTTCATGTTCTATCTTAGCTGTCCTAATTGCACCCTTACATTTCTTGTTGCATTCTTTATAAAGTCTGAATGCTGAGGATGATCCCTCAACACTGTATTTTTTGAAGGCCTTCTCCTTTGCTTTTATATGCATTTTTACATTGGAGTTAAGCCATCCAGGATTTTTGCTCGCTCTTTTAAATTTATTACCCAATGGGATACATTGGTTAATGCCCTTATTTAATATGCTCTTAAAGCAAACCCATCTCTCCTCCGTATTCTTTATTCCTAATATTTTATCCCAATTTATGCCTTTTAGCAAGGTTTGTAGTTTAGGGAAGTTGGCTCTTTTGAAATTCAGTGTCTTTGTGTTCCATTTATGTTTCCTATTTGTGTGATAATTGACCTGTGATCGCTGTTACCTAAATTGCCCCGTATTTCCACATCCGTGATCAGGTCTGTATTGTTGGTAATCAGTAGATCCAGTAATGTTTTATTTCTAGTTGGTGCGTCTACCATCTGACCCATAAAATTGTCCTGCAAGACATTAAGGAACTGGCGAGCCTTAAATGAATGCGCGGTTCCCTCCGCCCAGTCTATGTCTGGATAATTAAAATCCCCCATTATGATAACACTTCCCATCCTTCCTGCTAATCCAATTTGTGATAGGAGATCCGTCTCCACTCCCTCCCTCAGGTTAGGGGGCCTATAGCATACTCCCAGTATTATTTTCCTCTTAGCTTCATCCCTTTGGAGCTCTACCCATAAGGATTCCACCTCTTCTCTAGCTCCCTCAGTGATGTCATCTCTCACATTCGCTTGTTCATTATTCATCTTCTTCTTCTGGTTCTTCTGGCTCTTCTGGTTCTTCCTCCAGCGTTCTCGTCCAGCAACTCCTCCGCGGCATCTTCTATTTTCTTCTCCTCGGGCCGCTCCGCACCCATGTCATGACATCACGGGGAATGCCACAGGGAAGTCCCGTCATGTCCCATGCGTCAGAGGGGGCGGGGTCACCGGGTGGCCCCGCCCCCCGTTATTTAAGAACAGTCAGAAGAGGAGATGCGTCACACAGCGGGAGCCTCCCTTCATGCCAGCATGGATGCGGAGCTGCCTGGAGAAGAAAATGAAGAAGAGAAGAAGATGAAGAAGAGAAGAAGATGAAGAGAAGAGCGGGAGCCTCCCTCCATGCCATGGGTGCGGAGCGGCCCGAGAAGAAGAAGATAGAAGACGCCGCGGAGGAGATGCTGGATGAGAACGCCGGAGGAAGAACCAGAAGAAGAAGAAGAAGATGAAGGAAGATAGAAGAAAGAAGAAGCATTTAAATAAAGGAATTGTCAAAAACTGTCTCTTGTCATTTTTAACATTTTTGACAGTTTTTTTGGGAAATGGTAGGGGTACCCCCTTACAATTTCACACAGGGGTGGGCCGGGATCTGGGGGTCCCCTTGTTAAAGGGGGCTTCCAGATTCTGATAAGCCCCCCGCCTGCAGACCCCCACAACCACCGGCCAGGGTTGTGGGGATGAGGCCCTTGTCCTCATCAACATGGGGACAAGGTGTTTTGGGGGGCTACCCCAAAGCACCCTCCCAATGTTGAGGGCATGTGGCCTGGTACGGTTCAGGGGGGGGCGCTCTCTCATCCCCCCCTCTTTTCCTATGGCCTGCCAGGTTGCGTGATCGGATAAGGGTCTGGTATGGATTTTTGGGGGGACTCCACGCCATTTTTTTTTTATTTTGGCGAGGGGTTCACCTTAAAATCCATAACAGACCTGAAGGGTCTGGTATGGAATTTAGGGGGACCCCCACGTCATTTTTTTTTTTAAATTTTGGCCGGGGTTCCCCTTAATATCCATACCAGACCTGAAGGGCCTGGTATGGAATTTAGGGGGACCCCCATGTCATTTTTTTTTTTTAAATTTTGGTTCAGGGTTCCCCTGTGGGGAATTCCCATGCTGTTTTTATCAATGAACTTCTATGTGTATTGTCGGACCGGCAATGCAATAACTGCGAGTAGTTTTAAATTACTTTTTTCCTTTGAAATGTCATTTTGCTGTCAGACTGTTCTAAACACGGGAAACATGCGCCCCTTTACAGGCATACTATAGACACACACCCCCCCCCCCCCCCCCGGCTACAAAATTTAAAGGGATAATACACTTTTATTGTTTGACTTTAAGCATTATTAAAATCACTGCTCTTAAAAAAATGACCGTTTTTAAAACTTTTTTTTGCATTGATCCATGTCCCCTGGGGCAGGACCCAGGTCCCCAAACACTTTTTATGACAATAACTTGCATATAAGCCTTTAAAATTAGCACTTTTGATTTCTCCCATAGACTTTTAAAGGGTGTTCCGCTGCATTCGAATTTGCCGCGAACACCTCAAATTGTTTGCTGTTCGGCGAACTTGCGAACAGCCAATGTTTGAGTCGAACGTGAGTTTGACTCGAACTGGAAGCTCATCCCTACTGTGGACCATGTGTAGAACTTGGAATACAAAGAGGCAGCCGATTGGATGACCACACAGTCAAAATGAGATAGAAGTAGCCAGTTCTACCCTGGCTCACAGATAGAATTCCAGATTAGGGACCTGGACCATCTGTTTATCTGGGCCCCAAATGCTTATAGACTTTACTTGGTCAGGCCTGTCACATTTGTTTATTAGGACACAATCCTTAAATATTAATCTGCCCCATCTACAGTTGCATTTAATACTACAGAATTCCTCCCAAAACCCTTTGGCTCCTCTGTGATGATGAGGCTTGGGCACATGTAAAAACTCCCATATTTCAGCCTCACACCAGCCTTCTCTAAGCGTGTACACCTCGTCCATAACTTCTGGAGGCACATATGGGAATTCAAATCCATAACACTAACTAATACTAAGATACTAACAATAACTTACAAAGCCATCCACAACCTGGTCCACAGCTACATCACTAACCTGGTCTCAAAATAACAACCAAATAGTTCTCTTCGCTACTCCCAAGACCTCCTGCTCTCTAGCTCCCTTGTAACCTCATCCCATACTCGCCTTCAGGACTTCTCCTGAGCCTCTCCCATCCTCTGGAATGCTCGGAAGAAGCAGATTTCTCACAAATCTGTCCGACTATTGCCTACTTTGTCCACCTTCAGATGATCCCTGAAAATTGTGCAGAGTGCATGAATACAATGCTAATAGCACCCTGATGAATCTTCTATATATACGGTAAGTAAATTGTGACATACACAATAATGGGTGGTGATATCATAGTGCAAAGTGCAAAAATAAATTGCTAATAACACTGAGATAAGTCTACTGGGTATATGATATGTGCAAAAAATAAACTGTGCAAAATTGCAAGATTGTGCAAAATCAGCAACATAAACCTTCCTGTGAAAAGTGCAAATGGCCTGTGTAAAAATGCAATAAAGTGTGCAAAATAAACTCAAATCTAAAATTGTGCCGGCTGCAATTAGCTATGAGACGTCCAATCAAGTCCAAGGTGTGCAAAATGCAATCAAACTGTGGATGAAATCTTCTCTTCTTTGTGCAAATGAGCATTCCAATGTGCAAGTATCAAAATAAGGTGCTGGAGGAATAGATATCTCCTCTTCGTGCAAACACACACGCTAGTGGGAAGTGGCCTCTTACCTTGCGGTAATAAGGTAACCGCATATAAATATACACTTGCAGTGGCTGCTTCTCCCTTGTATTCCTGGACCAGAGTTGGTCTGTACTTGTCTTTGTCCCTCAGTGGATACAAGGAGGAGTAATAAAAGAAAGGGGGTTCTGGATAGTGTAGTAGTTTAAACAGTAAGTATTTTTTATTAATGTAGCAATGAAGGTACTCACATAACATAAAGTATTAAAAAACTTATCTCCACGAGTGGCGAGTGGCGAGCTTGTTTGCCTATGTCAGCTTTAAGTGCCTATCCCGTCCGACACGTGCACATAAATTAAAGGCCTAGTTAGGCCCCACTCCATTCTTTGTGATTAGCTACATACTGAAAAGTACAAGGGTAGGTACGTATCCTGCCATGGTTTGGCGTCAGGAAAGGAAAATTACGGTAAGTATTTGATACAATTTTCTGTTTTCCTGATGCCACTATGGCAGCATACTAGTGATAAATAACTAGCTGACAGGGTGGGTTCTACTTGTCGAATCAATTTTTAATCAGAATGGGACAGAAAACGGAACAGTCCTTCCTCTGCAGTCCACTAATGGCAATACCCCTGGATTTACTCCGTACCGCTTGAAAGGGTATCCTGGGGTGACCATGATACTTCCCCGCAGATGGATTCCATGGACGCCTTCGAATGGGCAGCCCATGAGACCAAAACCGCTCTGGGAGAGTATATATCCACTGCTGAAGGAGGTTCACGACCCCTCGCCCTATATGCACAACCAAACCTACTAAGTCCAGAAGGTAACCTCTTTTCCCTGACGAATTCCAGCTGGAAAGATGAAAGGCTTATTACATGATCTGAAAAGGGCAATTGTGGATAGGGACTTCAAGTTCTGTACACGCCCAATTTGTGTGATCCTCCTGAGTAATCCTCTGGGAAGTTAGGCAATGCCCAGATCACTGTTAGATGGAGGGCTGTCACTACCCTTGATACAAGATGATCTATCAGACACAAGACTAGTCCTTTTGGAAAGAAAATAATATCTTTTTCTGAAGCTCTCGGAGCTTGAATCTGTCAGAAACCATGAACTAGACCAAGACAGAAGTACAGTAAAATCACACTTGTTTATTATTAAAAATAAAAAGGTAAATAGAGTAAGCGTAGTCAAAGCACAGCCAGAGTCCAGTAACCGAATCGGGTAGTCAGCCAGGCCAGAGTTCAGTCACCAGATCAAGTAATCAGTCAGGCCATAAGTCAGGGATCCAAACACAGGAACAGCAAGCAGGATAAGGAGCCAGAAGGAATGTCAGCAAAGCCAGTCTTTAAACAGGAACGCAGGAGATGGTTTCTTGTGATGTGACCAAGGAGAAGGCAGGAATGAAGTGAGCTGGAGATCTTTAAGTAGGCGGGACTGACAAGCAGATCCACAACAGCTAGTTAACTGTGGAGAGAGATGAGAGCTGGCAATTAGCCGACAGCTGAGCGGCCAGCTCAGAGAAGGAAGGGCTGAGCCAGCCCTGACAGAATCTCAGACATCCTTCTGCTTGAAGATCTAGCGATAGATACTGCCTAGTAGATAATGTCAAACTGAACACTGTTCTGTTGGAGCAAATGGTCGAACTGATTTGAAATTTCAGCAACACCGATAGTTTCCACTGGGAAAGATCCTCCGTCGTGGTGGTCGAAACCTCCTGTCTTCAAAATTTGTGCAAACAAAAGAATTTCCAGCACATTTAAGCCTTGTTATTGCCAACCTAGTCGACACTTGCAATCTCAAGGACTATAGGCTAAGGCTCATGTCTAATCTGGTCTACAAGAAGTCTAGAACAGCTGTCACTGGAGGTGCATTAGTGTCAATATCTCACCCTGCTGAGAAATAATGCAAACTTGTTCCAGATTTTGGCATAGATGTTGTTAGTAGAGAAGTGCCTTCTCACACTCCACAAGGTAGAGATCATCCTGGAGCAGGCTAGGTTCTCAAGCTTCCCCTATCAGTCTTCCTGTTTGGAGCCACAGCCAGCGTATGTATCAAGGGGAATTGGCTTCTGTCTCATGAGATGAATGGCCATGAAAATTCAAGGCCCTCATTGTCAAAATGGAGGAATGGATATGACTACCATGTTCACTCTCGACAGCCTTAAGAGGAATCTCATTACAAGAAATGTTGTTGGAAAATATATAGGCTAGATTGCAGATCCATGGAAAAAATCAAGGCATTTGTCCCCTCTACCTTGGGGTGCAGAACTGATTCAGACATCCTCCTAAGTTTGAAATTGCTGTGAGAAGCAATGTAGTCTGTCTGTGGTTGGCCCCACCTGTGGACCAGCTCATAGAAGACCTACAGTGTAGGGCCCACTCGTGCTCTGGAAAGTTTGCATGATGGTCAGTCTGTCTGTGTGTTCAAGTCCCCTAGGAGGTAAACCGCTTTCGGAATTTGCAGGTGATTTCCTGACCCCAACAGCGTGGGGTTCACCTCTCTAAATAACATATTGCCACAAGTTCCTCTTTGGTGATGAATATAGGCAGCTGCTGCCATGCTGTTAAACTGCAGAGAGACTAATCTTCCCTTGATTCTGTGTAGTAAGGCAAAAGGTGCTAAAGAAGGTGCCTGGATTACTAGGGTATTTAAGACTACCCCGCTTGGCTGGGAATCTCCCATTGGACTGAACCGATGGTTTCTCGCGATGAATAGTAATTGTGATCTAGTCTAATGGTTCTAACGGGGTGACTTCATTTGATTCTCCCTCTTCAGCCACCACCATATACTCCTATTTATACTGAGTGACAGTTCATAACCGTGCCAGACTCTGTTTCCTCTATTGTGCTAAGAATCCTAGCTCAAACTGTCAAAGTCAGAGCACCCAAGGGATTATTGGTATGATAACATTGTGCTCCAAAGATTGAAGCACTGAGAAATGGTCAAACAAGTGGAGATTACTTTCTTCAGCATTCCTACTTTGACTGCCACCGTTTTCTCTGGTGGAAGCCGAGCAGAGGAATTGGCAGAGTACCTCCCAGCATACTAACTGTTAAGTTAGAGAGAGTTAATAAACCGGCCATATCCCCGCAGGTTGTTTATGAGAATCTCTTGCTGCATCAGCAATTGTTTCAGACTTCTGGATAGAAGAATAAAGTTGTCCAGATAGCGGCGCACCCGGAGAACTTGTTCTCTTAGTGGAACTAACACTGCACCGAGAACCCTTGTGAACAGTCTCGGAGACCTGCATAGACCAAAAGGCAGACTGTTAAATGTGAAATGCATCTAGTCGATCGCAAGCTTACCAATTATGAAAGAAATAAATATTTTGGGATGTTTAGACCATTGCAAAGATCCAAAAATAGCATTTTGCCATCTGGCTGCGCTGGTTTAATGGACTCCATTTTGAAGATCTCCCAAAGTTTAACGTCTTCAGATCTACAACTGGACGCTAGCCACCATCCCTTGCAAACTACATACAGGATTGAATTGAAACCTGTATATTCTTTTTGTGAATGGAATCAGGACGAAAACCCCCCTAGGTCTGATATATATGTACTATAGCAGCCCATCTGCCTAGAAGAATGGAACCTGCTGAGAGGAGGAACATTCCCTATCCCTTTGCTTACTAACTTGCGGGATCAGGACGGACTTCCTGTCACTCCTGCTATGGCTGTGTTAAGTTTCTTACCAACACAGAGATTTCCTGTTATAAGGTATCTTACACTGAACTTGCCTGAGGAAAACAAACGCAGCCCAACGTCTCAAACATTGTATCTACTGTACGCAGGGATTAAAGTGATGCTATCCAATCTCTAACAAGGATAAAACCTGACAAATAAGGGAGATTTTTTTCTCTTCGGACATTGCCGTTCTGAAGAAAGGGTGAATATGACTTTAAACACACGTTTGGCCTGCTTGACTGCCCCTGCCGAGGTGCCAGGATGCTCTACTAGTGACAGGCAACTAGGAGGGGTCTGCCTGGCCGAGATAAGTGAAATAAGTACAGCATAAAATTTCACGCCACCCTCTTCAAAAACAATGATATTTGAGTGTTACCTATCAACTGCGAACTCCTCCAGGCAGTCTTTACTCACCAGCCTATTGGGCATAGGTATTGCGCCACAGGCACTGCAGGACTTTTGCTAGGATGGTAGCGTTGCTCTAGGAAGAAGCGATAAGACATCATCCTTGGAACTCCCCTTGAATGGGAGCGACCTCTAGGGCTACATTCTTCCAAAGAACGTCCGTCTTCTGTGGCTCTTGAACTTAGAGAGTAGGGATGAGCTTCGCGTTCGAGTCAAACCCATGTTCGACTCGAACATCGGCTGTTCGATCGTTCGCCGAATTGCGAACGTTATGGGCCGTTAGCGCCAAATTAGTGTGGCGCGTCACGGCTCATAATTCACTGCGGCATCGCAGTGCATTGCTGGCTGATGATTGGCCAAGCATGCACTATGACCCGCATGCTTGGCCAATCACAGCGCCATCGGCAGAGAGAGCTGTAATTGGCCAAAGCCAGGGTGGCCCCACACTATATAAGGCCGCCTACACGGCGGCCCTGTGTAGTGTGTTCCGGCGTGCTCAGAGATAGAGAGAGAGACAGTGTCATTTCATTTGAGTTAGCTAGATTAGGCAGGACAGTCAGTGAGTTAGCTGCACTTACAGTGTATTGTGTATATATATGCATCCCAGGTGTTGCATATATATACACTGTACTCAGTTTAGCTAGATCCGTTCCTGTTATCTTCCTACTGACAGGCAGGCTTGTCTTGTTACAGTATTTACAGCTACCTGAAGAAAATTGCTGGTGTTCTTTTGATCCTATTAGTACCACAGTCAGGCAGCTAGACTATTTACAGTTAGTGTAGTGCGTCCTCCTCACAGTGTTCAGCTAAAACTACAAGTTAGTATAGTGAGACCCCTGCAAAGTGTTCAGCTAAAGCTACAAGTTAGTGTAGTGTGTCCTTCTCACAGTGTTCAGCTAAAACTACAAGTTAGTGTAGTGCGACCTCTGCACAGTGTTCAGCTAAAGCTACAAGTTAGTGTAGTGAGACCTCTGCACAGTGTTCAGCTAAAGCTACAAGTTAGTGTAGTGCGTCCTGCTCACAGTGTTCAGCTAAAACTACAAGTTAGTGTAGTGAGACCTCTGCACAGTGTTCAGCTAAAGCTACAAGTTAGTGTAGTGCGCCCTCCTCACAGTGTTCAGCTAAAACTACAAGTTAGTGTAGTGAGACCTCTGCACAGTGTTCAGCTAAAGCTACAAGTTAGTGTAGTGCGTCCTGCTCACAGTGTTCAGCTAAAACTAAAAGTTAGTGTAGTGCGACCTCTGCACAGTGTTCAGCTAAAGCTACAAGTTAGTGTAGTGAGACCTCTGCACAGTGTTCAGCTAAAGCTAAAAGTTAGTGTAGTGCGTCCTGCTCACAGTGTTCAGCTAAAACTACAAGTTAGTGTAGCGCGACCTCTGCACAGTGTTTAGCTAAAGCTACAAGTTAGTGTAGTGCGTCCTCCTCACAGTGTTCAGCTAAAACTACAAGTTAGTGTAGTGAGACCTCTGCACAGTGTTCAGCTAAAGCTACAAGTTAGTGTAGTGCGTCCTCCTCACAGTGTTCAGCTAAAGCTACAAGTTGGTGTAGTGTGTCCTCCTCACAGTATTCAGCGAAAACTACAAGTTAGTGTAGTGCGACCTCTGCACAGTATTCAGCTAAAGCTACAAGTTAGTGTAGTGCGTCCTCCTCACAGTGTTCAGCTAAAACTACAAGTTAGTGTAGTGAGACCTCTGCACAGTGTTCAGCTAAAGCTACAAGTTAGTGTAGTGCGTCCTCCTCACAGTGTTCAGCTAAAGCTACAAGTTAGTTTAGTGTGACCTCTGCACAGTGTTCAGCTAAAGCTACAAGTTAGTGTAGTGCGTCCTCCTCACAGTGTTCAGCTAAAGCTACAAGTTAGTTTAGTGTGACCTCTGCACAGTGTTCAGCTAAAGCTACAAGTTAGGGTAGTGTGTCCTCCTCACAGTGTTCAGCTAAAACTACAAGTTAGTGTAGTGCGACCTCTGCACAGTGTTCAGCTAAAGCTACAAGTTAGTGTAGTGCGTCCTCCTCACAGTGTTCAGCTAAAACTACAACTTAGTGTAGTGAGACCTCTGCACAGTGTTCAGCTAAAGCTACAAGTTAGTGTAGTGCGTCCTCCTCACAGTGTTCAGCTAAAACTACAAGTTGGTGTAGTGCGACCTCTGCACAATGTTCAGCTAAAGCTACAAGGTAGTGTAGTGAGACCTCTGCACAGTGTTCAGCTAAAGCTACAAGTTAGTGTAGTGCGTCCTGCTCACAGTGTTCAGCTAAAACTACAAGTTAGTGTAGTGCGACCTCTGCACAGTGTTCAGCTAAAGCTACAAGTTAGTGTAGTGCGTCCTCCTCACAGTGTTCAGCTAAAACTACAAGTTAGTGTAGTGCGACCTCTGCACAGTGTTCAGCTAAAGCTACAAGTTATTTTTTTGCGAGCTCTGCACAGCTTTCAGCTAAAGCTACCTGTAGAAGGTGGGTGGTGTTTTCCTGATCCTATCACAGCTAAAACTACAAGTTAGTGTAGTGCGACCTCTGCACAGTGTTCAGCTAAAGCTACAAGTTAGTGTAGTGCGTCCTCCTCACAGTGTTCAGCTAAAACTACAAGTTAGTGTAGTGAGACCTCTGCACAGTGTTCAGCTAAATCTACAAGTTAGTGTAGTGCATCCTCCTCACAGTGTTCAGCTAAAACTACAAGTTGGTGTAGTGCGACCTCTGCACAATGTTCAGCTAAAGCTACAAGGTAGCGTAGTGAGACCTCTGCACAGTGTTCAGCTAAAGCTACAAGTTAGTGTAGTGCGTCCTGCTCACAGTGTTCAGCTAAAACTACAAGTTAGTGTAGTGCGACCTCTGCACAGTGTTCAGCTAAAGCTACAAGTTAGTGTAGTGCGTCCTCCTCACAGTGTTCAGCTAAAACTACAAGTTAGTGTAGTGCGACCTCTGCACAGTGTTCAGCTAAAGCTACAAGTTATTTTTTTGCGAGCTCTGCACAGTGTTCAGCTAAAGCTACCTGTAGAAGGTGGGTGGTGTTTTCCTGATCCTATCACTACCGCAGGCAGCTAAATAAGCTACAAGTTATTTTTTGGCAAGCTCTGCACAGTGTTCACCTAAAGCTACCTGTCGAAGGTTGGTGGTGTTTTCCTGATCCTATCACTACCGGAGGCAGCTAAATAAGCTACAAGTTGGTGTAGTGCGAGCTCTGCACAGTATTCACTTAAAGCTACCTGTAGAAGGTTGGTGGTGTTTTCCTGATCCTATCACTACCGTAGGCAGCTAAAGAAGCTACAAGTTATTTTTTGGCGAGCTCTGCACAGTGTTCACCTAAAGCTACCTGTAGAAGGTTGGTGGTGTTTTCCTGATCCTATCACTACTGCAGGCAGCTAAATAAGCTACAAGTTAGTTTTTTGCGAGCTCTGCACAGTGTTCAGCTAAAGCTACAAGTTAGTGTAGTGCGTCCTGCTCACAGTGTTCAGCAAAAACTACAAGTTAGTGTAGTGCGACCTCTGCACAGTGTTCAGCTAAAGCTACAAGTTAGTGTAGTGCGTCCTCCTCACAGTGTTCAGCTAAAACTACAAGTAAGTGTAGGGAGAGCTCTGCATAGTGTTCAGCTAAAGCTACAAGTTAGCGTAGTGCATCCTCCTCACAGTGTTCAGTTAAAGCTTCAAGTTGGTGTAGTGTGTCCTCCTCACAGTGTTCAGCGAAAACTACAAGTTAGTGTAGTGCGACCTCTGCACAGTGTTCAGCTAAAGCTACAAGTTAGTGTAGTGCGTCCTCCTCACAGTGTTCAGCTAAAACTACAAGTTAGTGTAGTGAGACCTCTGCACAGTGTTCAGCTAAAGCTACAAGTTAGTGTAGTGCGTCCTCCTCACAGTGTTCAGCTAAAGCTAAAAGTTAGTTTAGTGTGACCTCTGCACAGTGTTCAGCTAAAGCTACAAGTTAGTGTAGTGCGTCCTGCTCACAGTGTTCAGCTAAAACTACAAGTTAGTGTAGTGCGACCTCTGCACAGTGTTCAGCTAAAGCTACAAGTTAGTGTAGTGAGACCTCTGCACAGTGTTCAGCTAAAGCTACAAGTTAGTGTAGTGCGTCCTCCTCACAGTGTTCAGCTAAAACTACAAGTTAGTGTAGTGCGACCTCTGCACAGTGTTCAGCTAAAGCTACAAGTTATTTTTTTGCGAGCTCTGCACAGTGTTCAGCTAAAGCTACCTGTAGAAGGTTGGTGGTGTTTTCCTGATCCTATCACTACCGCAGGCAGCTAAATAAGCTACAAGTTATTTTTTGGCAAGCTCTGCACAGTGTTCACCTAAAGCTACCTGTAGAAGGTTGGTGGTGTTTTCCTGATCCTATCACTACTGCAGGCAGCTAAATAAGCTACAAGTTAGTTTTTTGCGAGCTCTGCACAGTGTTCAGCTAAAGCTACAAGTTAGTGTAGTGCGTCCTGCTCACAGTGTTCAGCAAAAACTACAAGTTAGTGTAGTGCGACCTCTGCACAGTGTTTAGCTAAAGCTACAAGTTAGTGTAGTGCGTCCTCCTCACAGTGTTCAGCTAAAACTACAAGTTAGTGTAGTGAGACCTCTGCATAGTGTTCAGCTAAAGCTACAAGTTAATGTAGTGCATCCTCCTCACAGTGTTCAGTTAAAGCTTCAAGTTGGTGTAGTGTGTCCTCCTCACAGTGTTCAGCGAAAACTACAAGTTAGTGTAGTGCGACCTCTGCACAGTGTTCAGCTAAAGCTACAAGTTAGTGTAGTGCGTCCTCCTCACAGTGTTCAGCTAAAACTACAAGTTAGTGTAGTGAGACCTCTGCACAGTGTTCAGCTAAAGCTACAAGTTAGTGTAGTGCGTCCTCCTCACAGTGTTCAGCTAAAGCTAAAAGTTAGTTTAGTGTGACCTCTGCACAGTGTTCAGCTAAAGCTACAAGTTAGTGTAGTGCGTCCTCCTCACAGTGTTCAGCTAAAACTACAAGTTAGTGTAGTGCGACCTCTGCACAGTGTTCAGCTAAAGCTACAAGTTATTTTTTTGCGAGCTCTGCACAGTGTTCAGCTAAAGCTACCTGTAGAAGGTTGGTGGTGTTTTCCTGATCCTATCACTACCGCAGGCAGCTAAATAAGCTACAAGTTATTTTTTGGCAAGCTCTGCACAGTGTTCACCTAAAGCTACCTGTCGAAGGTTGGTGGTGTTTTCCTGATCCTATGACTACCGCAGGCAGCTAAATAAGCTACAAGTTGGTGTAGTGCGAGCTCTGCACAGTGTTCACTTAAAGCTACCTGTAGAAGGTTGGTGGTGTTTTCCTGATCCTATATCACTACCGCAGGCAGCTAAAGAAGCTACAAGTTATTTTTTTGGCGAGCTCTGCACAGTGTTCACCTAAAGCTACCTGTAGAAGGTTGGTGGTGTTTTCCTGATCCTATCACAACCGCACGCAGCTAAATAAGCTACAAGTTAGTTTTTTGCGAGCTCTGCACAGTGTTCAGCTAAAGCTACCTGTAGAAGGTTGGTGGTGTTCTCATACTACAGGCAGGCAGTTGATTTTGCTAGCTGCAGTATCAGTACACATATATATATATATATATATATATATATATATATATATATATGTCCCAGCTTAGTGCAGCTACAGGCCATTAGTATGTCTGGAAGGCCAACAAGGTGAGGCAGACAGTCACAAGCCAATAAGAGAGGGCAAGCAGGCTCTGTGTCTAGATGCAACAGTGCTGGTCGTGGGGACGGGGCATCCTCATCAGCACGTGGCCGTGGGACACACTTGGCCTTTTTTTCGGCAGCTGGCCGTGTTGAGCCGCAACATGTGAAAGACTTGGTCGAGTGGATGACCAAGCCGTCCTCACCCTCCTCATCCTCTCTCACCCTTGCTCAGGGTACTTTGTCTGGCAAAGCAGCGGCCTCTTGCCTCAGCTCAATGTCATCAGTGACTCCTTCCCTAGCCCCACCATGTCCTCCTGAGGAGTCCCTCGAACTGTTTGACCACAGTGTTGGGTACATGCTCCAGGAGGATGCCCAGCGTTTGGAAAGCTCTGATGATGATACTGAGCTAGATGAAGGCAGTAACGTGAGCACGGACAGAGGGGGTGCCCAAGAAGGACAGCAATCTGGCAGTCATGCTCCCCCTGCTGCAGCATACTGCCAGGTTTGCTCCAGTGATGAGGAGGGAGGGGATTATGAGGTCACTGACTCAACGTGGGTGCCTCATAGGAGAGAGGAGGAGGAGAAGGAGGCGGCACATCAACAACGAGGCAGGATGTCCTCCAGGGGCCAGCCTAAGGGCAGCACACTGACTGCATCACACCCCAAAGCTCCGCATGTGCAGGGCGCTGCAGTCTCTGCGCGTTATTCAAAAAGTTCTTTGGTGTGGGCCTTTTTTGAGACGAGTGCATCAGATCGCACTGCTGCTATTTGCAACATATGTCTCAAGCGTATCTCGCGTGGCCAAAACATCTCCCGCTTGGGCACCACATGCTTGACCAGACATATGTTGACCTGCCATGTAGTTTGTTGGCAAGCGTATTTAAAAGACCCACACCAAAGAACAAAGAGGACCTCTCCTTGCTCCTCATCAGCTGAGATCTCCAACCCCACTATACCTTCAGTCCTCTCTGAGACCTGCACTGAGAGGAATGAAGGTATAGAATTAAGTGTGTCACAGCCAAGTACTTGTGGGCAATCTGCTTTCGGTACACCGACGTCAGATTGTACCAGGCAAATTTCCCTGCCCCAGCTGCTGCACCGCCCAAAAAAGAAGTTCGCTCCCAGCCATCCACATGCCCAGCGGTTGAATGCTAGCTTGGCAAAATTGCTAGCACTTCAACTGCTGCCTTTTCAGTTGGTAGACTCTGTCCCCTTCCATGAGTTTGTGGAATGTGTGGTTCCTCAGTGGCAGGTACCCAAACGCCACTTTTTCTCACGGAAGGCGATTCCGGCTCTCTACCGGCATGTGGAAGGCAATGTCTTGGCCTAGCTGGACAGAGCGGTCAGTGGTAAGGTGCATATTACCGCTGACTCATGGTCCAGCAGGCATGGACAGGGCCATTACCAAAGTTTCATCGCGCGTTGGGTGACTCTGCTGGCAGCTGGGAAGGATGCAGGACAAGGTGCAGTAGTGTTGGAGGTTGTTCCACCACCACGCCTCCAAAATGCCACTACTAATGATCGTGACACACCTCTCTCCTCCACCCCCTCTTCTTCTTCTTCCTCCATGGCCTCTTCCTGTGCTTTCTCCTCGGAACCAGCGGTGCTCCGTAGCCGTTCAAGGGGCTACGCAAGTATGCAGGCCAAAAGATGCCATGCGGTGCTTGAGCTGGTGTGCTTGGGGGACAGGAGCCACACTGGGGCAGAGGTTCTGTCAGCTCTGCAGGGGCAGGGTCAGAGGTGGTTGACGCCACGCCAACTTAAGGCAGGAATGGTGGTTTGTGACAATGGCACCAACCTCCTCTCTGCCCTCCGACAGGGACAAATGACCCATGTGCCCTGTTTGGCTCACGTCCTTAACTTGGTGGTGCAGCAGTTCTTGGGCAGGTACCCGGGCTTACAGGATGACCTGAGGCAGGCCAGGAAAGTCTGTGTGCATTTCCGCCGGTCATATAATGCCAGTGCTCGGCTGGCAGACCTCCAAAAGGAGTTTAACCTGCCCAAGAACCGCCTAATCTGTGACATGTCCACCAGGTGGAACTCAATGTTGGCCATGCTGCAGCGGCTGCACACGCAGCAGAGGGCCATCAATGAGTACCTGTGCGACTATGGCACCAGGACAGGGTCAGGGGAGCTTGTTTTTTTTCCCCACGCCAGTGGGCCATGATCAGGGATGCATGCACTGTCCTGTCACCATTTGAGGAGGCCACGAGGATGGTGAGCAGTGACAGCGCATGCATCAGTGACACTGTCCCCCTTGTCCACCTGTTGGAGCACACGCTGCGTGGAATAATGGACAGGGCACTTGAGGCAGAACAGAGGCAGGAAGAGGAGGACTTCCTTAGCTCTCAAGGCCCCCTTTATCCAGACAGTGTTCCTGCGTGCCCGCCGATCACACAGGAAGAGGACAAGGACGAGGAGGAGGATTGTGTCAGTATGGAGGTGGAGCCTGGCACTCAGCATCAGCAGCAATCTTTAAGGGATCAGTCCCAAGAAACACATGGACTTGTACGTGGCTGGGAGGAGGTGGCTGCGGACCATGTCGTCCTTAGTGACCCAGAGGACTCCAGACCGAATGCCTCAGCAAACCTACGCTGCATGGCCTCCCTGATCCTGCAAAGCCTGCGTAAGGATCCTCGTATTCGTGGTATCAAGGAGAAGGACCAAAACTGGCTGGCAACCCTCCTTGATCCACATTACAAGGGTAAGGTTGCGGACCTTATCTTGCCATCGCAGACGGAGCAGAGGATGAAACATCTTCGGGAGGCCTTGCAGAAAGGTCTGTGCAACGCGTTCCCAGAGACTGGGAGGTTACAAACTCCTATTTCTGGACGTGTTGCTGAGACTTTGGTCAGTCAAAGAAGGAGCGGTGGAGAAGGTGGCTGTCTGACCGATGCGTTTAGACAATTTTTTGGTCCGCAGCCCCAAGGTATGATCGGTTCCAGCAACCATCGCCAGCATTTGTTTTACATGGTGCAGGAATACCTAGGGGCAAGATCTGACTTGGACACCTTTCCCACTGAAAATCTTCTGGGTTACTGGGTCTTGAGGATGGATCACTGGCCAGAGCTTGCACAGTATGCAATTGAGCTACTGGCCTGTCCTGCATCCAGCGTTCTTTCGGAACGCACATTCAGTGCTGCTGGAGGCTTTGTAACCCGATCACAGGGTGCGTCTGTCCACCGACTCGGTTGATCAACTGACCTTTATAAAAATGAATCAGTCTTGGATCACCACCAGCTACCAAGCACCTGATGCTGATGTAACCGAATAATTTTTTTTGAAATCTCAGATCCCTTCAA
The DNA here is from genome assembly GCF_042186555.1 of Aquarana catesbeiana. NCBI lineage: Eukaryota > Metazoa > Chordata > Amphibia > Anura > Ranidae > Aquarana > Aquarana catesbeiana. Next base: position 237,787,585 of record NC_133332.1, on the reverse strand, counting down.
AGACTGCCTATGCTGATGCTGAGTGACTATCCTGAGTAATTACCCTCTTCCTCCTCAATGATCACGCTGATAGCTTGTAAGAACATTTTTGGTTCTTGGCGCCACCACCAATGTCTAAGGCCCAATTTTTCAGCCCCTGTTTAACAGGGGCGTGTAATTACAATTTTTGATGCAATACTTTGCAGCAGGGCTCCTTTCTGCGTTCCAACTAGAGTATCTGTGAGGGATTGCAGTGTTGTGGCACCAGCACCAGTGCCTAAGGCCCAATTTTTCAGCCCCTGTTTAACAGGGGCGTGTAATTACAATTTTTGATGCAATACTTTGCAGCAGGGCTTGTTCCTGCGTTCCAACTAGAGTATCTGTGAGGAGTTGCAGTGTTGTGGCACCAGCACCAGTGCCTAAGGCCCAATTCTTCAGCCACTGTTTAATAGGGGCGTGTAATTACAATTTTTGATGCAATACTTTGCAGCAGGGCTCGTTTCTGCGTTCCAACTAGAGTATCTGTGAGGGGTTGCAGTGTTGTGGCACCAGCACCAGTGCCTAAGGCCCAATTTTTCAGCCCCTGTTCAACAGGGGCATGTAATTACAATTCTTGATCTAATATTTCATAGCAGGGCCCGTTTCTGCGCCCACCAAGAGTGAGTGAGGACTTACAGTGTTGTGGCACTAGCACCACCACCAAAGGCCCAATTTTTCTGCCCCTGTTCAACAGGGGCATATAATTACAATTCTTGATCTAATATTTCACAGCAGGGCCCTGTGAGGGCTTACAGTGTTGTGGCCACAACAACACCTAAGGCCCAAATTTCTGCTTAGTATATAGGGCAGTCCCCTACTTTCAAACATCCAACTTACAAACGACTCCTACTTGCAAACGGAAGCAGACAACGGGAAGTGAGATGAAATCTACCCCTAGGAAGGGAAATTCTCTCCTGTAAGAGTTAATATGGGAAAAACGTTTCTCCTTTCCACTGATCCTTTATCACCAATCCTTGTTTCACAAAAAACCCAAATTTTCAAAAAACATTTGTCATTGGGACAAAAAATTAGGTTAAATCTTCTGAAGAGGAGCACAGACAGCAAAACAAATGTCACAGGGGTGATAACCCTTCCCTATGTTTTCCAAAAAGCTTAAAATAGATTTTTTGGCTGGAGCTAAACACGTTAAAATTGTACCAGTTCAAAATTACAAACAGATTCTACTTAACAACAAACCTACAGTCCCTGTCTGGTTTGCACCGCCTGTATACTGCTGTTCAGAGTATATAGGGCCCGGTGGCCCCACACCTTTCCTTTTGTTAATTTAGGTGCGGGGTTCCCCTTAATATCCATACAAGACCCAAAGGGCCTGGTAATGGACTGGGGGGTACCCATGCTGTTTGTCTCACTGATTTTCATCCATATTGCCAGGACCCGACATTACATTAAAGCCGCAAGCAGTATTAAATGACTTTTTTTCCTTTAAAGATGACATTTTGTGCAGGGACTCTTCTAAGAACGGGAAACACGCGCCACTTTACAGGCATACTATAGACACCCCCCAGGTATGATATTTAAAGGAATATTTCACTTTTTTTTTTTAACTTTAAGCATCATTAAAATCACTGCTCCCGAAAAAACGGCCATTTTTAAAAGTTTTTTTTGCATTGATACATGTCCCCTGGGGCAGGACCCAGGTCCCCAAAACCTTTTTAGGACAATACCATGCAAATTAGCCTTTAAAATGAGCTCTTTTGATTTTGAACGTTCGAGTCCCATAGACATCAATGAGGTTCTAACGTTCGTGCGAATTTTCGGTCCGTTCGCAGGTTCTGGTGCGAACCGAACCAGGGGCTGTTCGGCTCATCGGCTATTAGAGAGCATGAGAATACCCATGCAGGACAGAAAAAAAATTCAAAGCAATACACAAAGGGAGGCACTCTTTTCCTGAAACTTACCATATGATGGTCTTCCACCTTTGAATTTGAGGGTCTTTTGTATAAATGGTGACTGACTCATGGTTTGAGGACAGATAGGATGGACAGCTGAAAAGGAAAATAGCACCAGAGAGCGAAAGGTTTAGAGATGAAAGAGAAAAAAATTGGTAACAAAAAAAAATGAAAAAGTTTTTTTTTTTTAAACAAAATAAATAAATAAATTATTGCCCATACATACACATACGAATATGTGTATACACACACATATATACAAACACAGGGTTTTTTGTGCCATACCTGAAACAAACAGCAGGGGGCATTGAAGGAAAGCTCACCTGTCCCAGGAAGCAGAGGAAAGAGCGATCCAGAGCCAGGCAAAGGAGGCTCTTCCTGACCAAACCTCCAGGGCCGTTTGAGCCCCTCCAATGATCCCTGGAAATCTATAGATTTACCCTGTGATTCTGACCCTCATTATTAACAAGAGAGCAGGTTTTCCCAACAAAAAAAAAAATGGTGGCCGGTACTCCCGCCAGCCACTGTGCATGTGCAGTCCGTGCAGCCCGATGATGTCATTAAGAGCGTTCCCAGCATAGAGAAAACAGTCCAGCACAGAGAAAACAGTCCAGCACAGGATCCAAAGTCATGTTGGTAGGTTAATTGGCTCCTGTCAAAATTGTCCCCAGTATGTGTATGCATGTTAGGGACCTCAGAGTGCAAGCTCCTTGAGGGCAGGGACTGACGTGAACATACAATGTACATGCAAAGCGCTGCGTAAATTGAAGCTATATAAGTACCTGAAATAAAAAATAAATAAAACAAGCAAAAGGGCAAACATAATCAAAAAATTGAGCCAAAGAAGGCACAGAAAAGGAGAGATCAAGGTAAAAAAGGGGAAACATATAGAATAGAAAAGTAAAACAAAAAGGGATAGTCAGCCCTGTGACATACAACAGACCAAAGGAGTGAAATGAATGAACTAGCTTCCCCCCCCCAAGCCTCAGCCCGCAGACACTTACTTACTGGCAGATTTTGTTCCCTATGAGGAAACACTGCCGGACCCCATCAAGACCCACAGAAGGGGTTCACAGGCTGTTTAGCGCAATTTAGCAGCCCAAGCCCTGGGACTTCGCACTGGAAGAGGTGGGGACATTGTACTGTTTACTCTTCACTGGTACATGGAGGTATGGGGAAAAAAATAAGAAAGAATGGGTGGGGCCTAACTAGGCCTTTAATTTATGCTATTCACTGGCCCTGAGGGAGTGGAAGAGAGGCGGAGCCTATCACTAATATGCTGCCATGGTGGCATCAGCAAATAATACTTACTGAGTAGTTCCAAATGCTCCTTAATACGTAGTTTATTGCTACCTCAGCGATCATCATTTTGTCAATCTCTAAAAATTCCAAACATTTAAAGTAGAGGGCCACCCTAACATAAAATATAGCATGAAAAATCTCAAAAAAATTTGAAAAAAAATTTGAAAAAAAAATTTTTTTAAACTTACCTGAACCCTTGTTGCTAGGTAGTCTTCCTAATCTGCCTCTTCCTATTCCACGGCGTGTCCTGCTCCTCGGTGAGCGGCCCCGTTGCCTTCTGGGAACTGTGTGTGTTCCCAGAAAACCACGGGGCCATTCACAGAGCACCGCGCCACTCGCGCGTGCGCAGTAGGAAACTGGCAGTGAAGCTCCACTGCCTGTTTCCCTTAGTTAGGATGGCGGTGCCGGGACCCCAGACCCGAGGGGACCGGTTGGCCTCGGGCGGCCGACATCGCGGGCACCCAGGTCAGGTAAGTGTACTTATTTAAAGTCAGCAGCTACAGTGTTTGTAGCTGCTGACTTTAAAAAAATTTTTTGCTGGCCGGAATCCCGCTTTAAGAAACAATCTGAAACAATCTGCTCCTGCAAAGCGAAAAAAGAAAAGAAAAATAAGATTCCTTTTCTATTCCGGCGAAAACATTTTTTTTTTTTTTTTGATCCTAGTATTATTGCTAATGTAATTAAAATAAGAGTATACAATGATCTTGATATATGGTTCAAATATATAAATTCCTTACTGTAATATTTAATTCCTCCGTTTGTGCCCGTTTCCATTGTTAATGTGGGCATGTGAAGTCCAATCGATATCGCTTCCTGGAATATCTTTGGAGAGGTGCATGCTGGGTAACTAGCATGCATCTCTCGATCTCGCGCATGCACGAATCAACGGCGGCCATAGCACCGATTGTTTGTAATGTTGCCATAACAATGGGCGGCGACGGAGGAAGGTCGCGCCTCGTTGTTATGACAACATAGATAATAAAACTCAGAACAAAGTAAAAAAAGGAATACCTAACCTTCCAAGCAGCTATTTATTTGCAGCGCTTGGATAAGGTGGGTTATTCCTGTCATCATGTCATCATTGTATTTAAATAGTATTTAAATAGATAGCTATATATATAGATATAGATAGATAGATAGATAGATAGATAGATAGATAGATAGATAGATAGATAGATAGATAGATATATATATAGATATATCTATCTATCTATATATATGCAAAAGTTTAGGAACCCCTGACAATTTCCATGATTGTCATTTATAAATATTTGGTTGTTTGGATCAGCAATTTAATTTTGATCTATCAAATAACTGAAGGACACAGTAATATTTCAGTAGTGAAATGAGGTTTATTGGATTAACAGAAAATGCGCAATATGCATCAAAACGAAATTAGACAGGTGCATAAATTTGGGCACACTTGTCATTTTGTTGATTTGAATACCTTTAACTACTTAGCACTGATTAATTGGAACACGCAATAGGTTTGGTGAGCTCATTAAGCCTTGAACTTTATAGACAGGTGCATCCAATCATGAGAAAAGGTATTTAAGGTGGCCAATTGCAAGTTATTGTTCTCTTTGACTCTCTTCTGAAGAGTGGCAATATGGGTGCCTCAAAACAACTCGCAAATGACCTGAAAACAAAGATTGTTCTACATTATGGTTTAGGGAAAGGCTACAATAAGTTATCGCAGAGATATAACCTGTCAGTGTCCACTGTGAGGAACATAGTGAGGAAATGGATTCTTGTTAAGACCAGAAGTGGCAGGCCACATAAAATATTGGAGAGGCAAAAGCGAAGGATGGTGAGAATGGTCAAAAACAGCCCACGGACCACCTCCAAAGACCTACAACATCAACTTGCTGCAGATAGTGTCACTGTGCATCCTTCAACAATTCAGCGCACCTTGCACAGGGAGAAGCTGTATGGGAGAGTGATGCGAAAGAAGCCTTTTCTGCACACACACCACAAACAGAGTCGCTTGAGGTATGCAAACGCACATTTGGACAAGCAAGCTTAATTTTGGAATAAGGTGCTGTGGACTGATGAAACAAAGATTGAGTTATTTGGTCATAACAAGGGGCGTTATGCAGGGGCGGCGCCAGGTGGGTGCTTGGGTGTGCTAAAGCACCCTCAAAAATTGTTTAAGTACCCTCATAGCACCCCCAAAATGTAGACACTTGAATTTCCAATATATGTCATGAAATTTTTTTAAATACATATTTACCTGTGTGCTCTGTGTGAGAAAAAAAGTCTGGGGACTCTTTCATATAGATGAAGGATACTGCAGCTCTAGCCGCATAAGCCGCTGATCTTCAGTGAGTCCCGGCATCATTAGTGGCGGATTGATCTCAGTACTGTACAGAGGCGCTAGGTTTTGAAAGCACTGGGACATGTGGCGCCTCTGTACTTGCCAGCCGCACTAAGGAAAGGAAGGAAGGAGAAGCTCTCAGCCCAGCCGAGCCGTGGAGGAAGGAATTAGTCTCTCTCTCTCCTTGCATGGAAGCCACGCCCACCCCTCCTCCTCGTCACCACCTGGCAGACAGGAGCTGTGTGCGCTTCTATGGAGCTGCTGTGGGCTGAGCCAAGATCAGGACAAGAGGGAAGTTTCCTATCCCAGCCCCAGAGAAAGAGGGATTTCTTCTGGAAATGTAAGTAGAGTGCACCCGCCCCCTCACATCACATTATCACCTGTCTGGCCCTGATCCTTATTATGGAGCTGCTAAGCTGGGAGGGGATAGGGACAGGCAGTGTTACTCTAGTCTTAATCAATGGAGGAAGGATAAGGATTGTTTCTCTGTCAGTAAGCTGTGCCAGCCCCTCCCACACCAGGCAGTGCCAGCCCCTCCCACACCAGGCAGTGCCAGCCCCTCCCACACCAGGCAGTGCCAACCCTGCCCACACCAGGCAGTGGCAGCCCCTCCCCACACCAGGCAGTGGCAGCCCCTCCCCACACCAGGCAGTGGCAGCCCCTCCCCACACCAGGCAGTGGCAACCCTCCCCACACCAGGCAGTGCCAGCCCCTCCCCACACCAGGCAGTGGAAGCCCCTCCACACACCAGGCAGTGCCAGCCCCTCCACACACCAGGCAGTGCCAGCCCCTCCCACACCAGGCAGTGGAAGCCCCTCCCCACACCAGGCAGTGCCAGCCCCTCCCCACACCAGGCAGTAGAAGCCCCTCCACACACCAGGCAGTGCCAGCCCCTCCCCACACCAGGCAGTGCCATCCTCTCCCCACACCAGGCAGTGCCATCCTCTCCCCACACCAGGCAGTGCCAACCCTCCCCACACCAGGCAGTGCCCGTTCCTTATGGAGCACCTGAGCTGAGACAAGGGGAGTCTGGGGGGGACTCCTAATCTCCTCTATGGTGGTGGCAGACACTGATCTAGGGGCATACCCAGGGGTCAAGTCCTGGGGAAAAAAGTGTGGGAACTCACCCAAGATTCCACCCCCCCAAAAAATAAATGTATCCACATCCCTTTCCACAATGTATCCCCATCCCTGCCCAACATCATCCATCCCTCTCTACAATGTATCCCCATCCCCGCCAGAATCCTGGAGAAGGATGGATGATACTGGGCGGGGATGGGGATACATTGTAGAGAGGGATGGAGGGGGTCACTCTCCTGCTCTGGGTACACTTAGGAAGGTCACTCTCCTGCTCTGGGCACTCTGAGTGGGTCACCCTTCCGCTCTGGATACACTTAGGAGGTCACTCTCCTGCTCTGGGTACACTTAGGGGGTCACTCTCCTGCTCTGGGTACACTTAGGGGGTCACTCTCCTGCTCTGGGTACACTTAGGGGGTCACTCTCCTGCTCTGGGTACACTTAGGGGGTCACTCTCCTGCTCTGGGTACACTTAGGGGGTCACTCTCCTGCTCTGAGTACTCTGAGGGGGTCACTCACCTGCTCTGGGTACTCTGATGGGGTCACCCTCCCGCTCTGGTTACACTTAGGAGGTCACTCTCCTGTTCTGGGCACTCTGAGGGGGTCACTTTCCTGCTCTGGGTACACTTAGGGGGTCACTCTCCTGCTCTGGGAACTCTGAGGGGGTCACTCTTCTGCTCTGGGTACAATGAGGGGGTCACTCTCCTGTTCTGGCATAAAAAGGGAAAAGAGGGGCAAAAAGGGAAAATGGGACTTTGTATGAAACAAGGCACTTGGGATAGATAAATCAATCAATATAGTAAAATAACAATAATAATTTATTGGTAACACAGATATATTTCTCATAAACTGATCAGGGATGGAAACATTGCACTTATCTATCATGTTTACCTCATGGTCAATTGTGGGCTTATCATCCAGTTTAGCCAGCTTGGGTTCATGCTTTTTTTTTTTTTCTCAACAATCCTGCTTTTTATGAGGTATTATTTGCTACAAGGGGAGTGATTTCATCCACATCCAGGAGCTGCGACGCGCACCGCGGCTATCCCCCACCCCCCTGGCCGGCTGGTCATGTGGGGTGGCGGCTCGCCCTCGCTGCGCGTCGACGCCACGCCCACGCGCCTTACGTCTGGCGTCATCTGTGACGCCACACGCCGACGTGTTTGTTTTCCAACTGCGCCCAGCATGAGGGACGCCGGGTTCCTACATATGAGCGCAAGTCGCTCGGACGTAGGGGCTCTCTCCCTTTGAGCTGTGGACATCAAGCGTGACGTTGGTTACATCCTCGGCGGTGTTTGCGGGCCAATCTCTCCACTCATTTCTTTTGCAGTGTTTTTCAGTTCCTGTACACTTTTCACGTTCACACTACACACTTCCATGTGTAGCTTCAGGTAACCACTACTTATATGCTGGGTTTCCTTTTCATTCTTATGGTGGATCATCACTCTGATTTTCCAATTCTGGCTCACTCTTAGCACATTTCTCTTCACTTCTTTACTTGTGTTCTGGGCTATTGTATCCCTCACCCACTTTTCTCCTTTCCTCTCATATCCTTGTCTACCTAGTCCCTCATTTTCACATTCCACTAATACTATCCCATTATGTGTTTTTCACCAGTTCCTCGGATTCATTTCTGCCACTCCAATCTGGGTAGAGTGAACCCCACCCACTATTTGTGATCCATTCCACCAATTGGCCAGCTTGCCGACCTTTGGCTGTTACCTCAGCTCCCGGGGGATGTTAATTCCACTTCCCAGTGCTTTTTGAATTTTAGCATTACTATCATTATCTACCTGTATACTAATTGCTACCCATAGGTAAGATTTGCTAGGACCATTGCTTATGCTCCCTCTCTTTCCCCCTTTTTTACTATCAATTATCATTGATCTATATTATATTACTTACCACAGGTACCCCCAATTCATAGCTGCTCCTGATGAGTGGAAATAATCCACGAAACGCGTCGAGCTTTTTACTATTGGATGCTATGCCCCAATGACCATGATTCTACTATGGGTTTGATCTATTTAAATCATCAATTTAATTTATTGGTTTTTACTGTATACACACTTTGGAATAGTTTATTATTAATCATGTGTAACAATGCTATTGTACTATGAATTTTATTGTGTTATGTCATTATCATACCTTTTAATTCTGCCAATTACATATTGATTTACCAATAATTTATCGACTGTACTACCTCCCTCTGTGTTACCAATAAATTATTATTGTTATTTTACTATATTGATTGATTTATCTATCCCAAGTGCCTTGTTTCATACAAAGTCCCATTTTCCCTTTTTGCCCCTCTTTTCCCTTTTGTGCCAAATTATCGGGGATGGAGTCCTGTGTACCGGATGGTCACGGCTCATATAAAGTCCCACCCATATATATTTCTCATTAACACTCTCCTGTTCTGGGCACTCTGAGGGGGTCACTTTCCTGCTCTGGGTACACTTAGGGGGTCACTCTCCTGCTCTGGGTACACTTAGGGGGTCACTCTCCTGCTCTGGGTACACTTAGGGGGTCACTCTCCTGCTCTGGGTACACTTAGGGGGTCACTCTCCTGCTCTGAGTACTCTGAGGGGGTCACTCTCCTGCTCTCAGTACTCTGAGGGGGTCACTCTCCTGCTCTCGGTACTCTGAGGGGGTCACTCTCCTGCTCTGGGTACACTTAGGGGGTCACTCTCTTGCTCTGGGTACACTTACGATGTCACTCTCCTGCTCTGGGCACTCTGAGGGGCTCAATCTCCTGCTCTAGGCAGTCTGAGGGGGACACTCTCCTGCTCTGGGTACACTTAGGGGGTCACACTCCTGCTCTGGGAACTCTGAGGGGGTCACTCTCCTGCTCAGGGTACACTTAGGGGGTCACTCTCCTGCTCTGGGTACACTTAGGGGGTCACTCTCCTGCTCTGGGTACACTTAGGGGGTCACTCTTCTACTCTGGGTACACTTAGGGGGTCACTCTCCTGCTCTGGGTACTCTGAGGGGGTCACTCTCCTGCTCTGGGTTCTCTGAGGGGGTCACTCTCCTGCTCTGTGTACACTTAGGGGGTCACTCTCCTGCTCTGGGTACGCTTACGGGGTCACTCTCCTGCTCTGGGCACTCTGAGGGGGTCACTCTCCTGCTCTGGGAACTCTGAGGGGGTCACTCACCTGCTCTGGGTACTCTGATGGGGTCACCCTCCCGCTCTGGTTACACTTAGGAGGTCACTCTCCTGTTCTGGGCACTCTGAGGGGGTCACTTTCCTGCTCTGGGTACACTTAGGGGGTCACTCTCCTGCTCTGGGTACTCTGGAGCAGGGTTTTTTTTCAGGGGGAACTTGGTGGAACTCAGTTCCACCACCTCTGGCTCAGACCCTTGGGGAGGGGGGGCCTGCTCACTACAATCACTTGTAAACAAAGAAGTCCGGTTTCTGTGTTTACAAGTGACAGCTCTGCACTCTGTTTGTAATGCAATCCTGGTATTTAATGCCCCTGTAAGACCCTCCTACTGTTTGTGAAATTTGACTGACCACACCCACTATTTGATGTGATTTGGAGGGTGTGTGTGGGTGGAGGGGTTTTGGGGGGTCGTGGTTGAGTTCCAGCACCTATTGTTTGAGAAAAAAAGCCCTGCTCTGGAGTGGTCACTCTCCTGCTCTGGGCACTCTGAGGGGGTCACTCTCCTGCTCTGGGCACTCTGAGGGGGTCACTCTCCTGCTCTGGGCACTCTGAGGGGGTCACTCTCCTGCTCTGGGCACTCTGAGGGGGTCACTCTCCTGCTCTGGGCACAATAATGAGAAAGCCTGATCTATATACGCACTGTGATCTAAGGGGTCACTCCTATTCTGGGCACTCTAATCTTGACATTCTATGGGGGAAGCTCGAAAGGGGCACTCCTAATTGTGGCACTTTTAAGAGGGAAGCATGGTCTATATGGGCACTGATCTAAGGGGTCACTCCTGCTCTGGGCATTTGAAGAGGACATTCTGCTGCTCTGGGTACTCTGAGGGGACACTTTTTTTGCTCTGTACACTCTGAGTGGGCACTCCTCTTCTGGGCTTTCTAAGGAGCAAGCCTGATCTATATGGGCACTGTGATCTTAGGGTTCATTCCTGCTGTGAGCATTCTCGGGTGTCACTCCTAATCTAGGCACTTATGGTGACCACATATAGTGCTGACCTCTTCACTGTATATTCTCTGTTGTAAGTTTTACAATAAAGGGGGCTCACTGACTGCTATTATCCTGGAGGTTAATTATTGTACATTGTTGGCGGTTAATTGTGTAATTCTGGTAGTTATTTACATTATTACATTTTTACATTATTGTGCCATGCTGGGATTTAATGCTAAGGGGCTAATTATTGTGCAATATTGGAGGTTTATTGTGTCATGCTTGTGGTTTAATATTGTGTCATGCTTGTGGTTTAATATTGTGCCATGATTGTGGTTCATTTTTGTGCTATGCTGGGGGTATTTTTGTTCTGTGCCGGGGGTTAGTTATTATGTTTTGCTGGTTGTTATGGCTGGCCCTAACATGTACTGGAGATTATCTGGCCCTTATACTTACTGGGGAGCTATTGCTGACCTTGACACTTGCTGGGGGTTATCATTGTTATTCCCATTTTGGCTTGTTTTACTCCATCAATTCTGTGTGTCCAAAGGCACTATTTTGTCTATATAAAGGGGAGGGGCTGTGAAGAAACAACCAATTTTCAGTCATGCCTACCTTTGGCCACACCCACTTCTGGCCACACCCACTAGACTGTGATGCACTGCGTGCTCTGCATTAGCTCCACCACTTTTTCTCACAGCACCCACACAGCACCCCCCAAAAAAATTGTCTGGAGCCGCCCCTGGCGTTATGCATGGCGGAAATAGAACACAGCATTCCAAGAAAAACACTTGCTACCCACAGTAAAATTTGGTGGAGGTTCCATCATGCTGTGGGGCTGTGTGACCAGTGCCGGTACTGGGAATCTGGTTAAAGTTGAAGGTCGCATGGATTCCACTCAGTATCAGCAGATTCTTGAGAATAATGTTGAGGAATCAGTCACAAAGTTGAAGTTATGCAGGGGCTGGATATTTCAACAAGACAACGACCCAAAACACTGCTCAAAATCTACTCGGGCATTTATGCAGAGGAACAAGTACAATGTTCTGGAATGGCCATCCCAGTCCCCACACCTGAATATCATTGAACATCTGTGGGGTGATTTGAAGCAGGCTGTCCATGCTCAGCAACTAGGGATGAACCGAACACCCCCCGGTTCGGTTTGCACCAGAACCTGCGAACAGACCGAAAATTTGCACGAACGTTAGAACCCCATTGACGTCTATAGGACTCGAACGTTCAAAATCAAAAGTGCTCATTTTAAAGGCTAATTTGCATGGTATTGTCCTAAAAAGGGTTTGGGGACCCGGATCCTGCCCCAGGGGACATGTATCAATGCAAAAAAAACTTTTAAAAACGGCCATTTTTTCGGGAGCAGTGATTTTAATGATGCTTAAAGTTAAGTGTGGCCACAACACTGTAAGCCCTCACAGGGCCCTGCTGTGAAAATATTAGATCAAGAATTGTAATTACATGCCCCTGTTGAACAGGGGCAGAAAAATTGGGCCTTTGGTGGTGGTGGTGCTAGTGCCACAACACTGTAAGTCCTCACTCACTCTTGATGGGCGCAGAAACGGGCTCTGCTGTGAAATATTAGATCAAGAATTGTAATTACATGCCCCTGTTGAACAGGGGCTGAAAAATTGGGCCTTAGGCACTGGTGCTGGTGCCACAACACTGCAACCCCTCACAGATACTCTAGTTGGAACGCAGAAACGAGCCCTGCTGCAAAGTATTGCATCAAAAATTGTAATTACACGCCCCTGTTAAACAGGGGCTGAAAAATTGGGCCTTAGGCACTGGTGCTGTTAGGTACCTGGTAGTAGAGCCTGACTTGTAGGAGAAGACCTCTCATACAACGCTGGTTCAGGAGCCACTGGAGTGGGGACAGTGGTCTCCTGAGCACAGTGGGGTAGGAGTGCCTGTTGAGCTGAGTCTCTGATGCTGAAGTGATGAGAGATCCCACAGGGATGGCTGGACTGCAGATCAGGTGAGACTGGAGGCAGCAAACTGGAACACTTGGAGATGCAGAGGTCTCTGGAGCTGAGGCTGAAGGTGCAACAGCAAAGACTAAACAGGAACAAGCAGGGTCAGACGGTCCGGGTCAGCAAGGATATGAGACAGGCAAAAACAGCAGGCAGAGGCAGAGTCGGTAGGCAGGCAGAGATCGTCAACGGTATCAGGCAGGTAGTAGAAGAATAGTCGGACAGGCCGGGTCGGATTGGAGCAGGACGGATGGTCAGACAAGCCGGGTCAGATAGGTAGCAAGCAATCAGGTTCAAATACAAGGATCACGAAGCTGAGACGAAGCAGCAATGTGCCAGAGGCACAGGGGGACTTTTATGTGCACTTTGGCACCAAGCCGGCGCTATCGCGAACGCGCGCACGCCCGTATGCGCGCACGTGCACACGCGCGCACAAGCACCGCGCGCCCTAGCGCCACGCCGACGCCCGGGAACAACAGGGATTTGCTGAACAGCGCGCAACGGAGCGCGCCGGCGCATAGGCGTACGCCGACGCCCCGGTTCGGTGCCAATGGTACCCTGACAGGTGCTGGTGCCACAACACTGCAACCCCTCACAGATACTCTAGTTGGAACGCAGGAACAAGCCCTGCTGCAAAGTATTGCATGAAAAATTGTAATTACACGCCCCTGTTAAACAGGGGCTGAAAAATTGGGCCTTAGGCACTGGTGCTGGTGCCACAACACTGCAACCCCTCACAGATACTCTAGTTGGAACGCAGGAACGAGCCCTGCTGCAAAGTATTGCATCAAAAATTGTAATTACACACGCCTGTTAAACAGGGGCTGAAAAATTGGGTCTTAGGCACTGGTGCTGGTGCCACAACACTGCAACCCCTCACAGATACTCTAGTTGGAACACAGAAATGAGCCCTGCTGCAAAGTATTGCATGAAAAATTGTAATTACACGCCCCTGTTAAACAGGGGCTGAAAAATTGGGCCTTAGGCACTGGTGCTGGTGCCACAACACTGCAACCCCTCACAGATACTCTAGTTGAAACGCAGGAACGAGCCCTGCTGCAAAGTATTGCATCAAAAATTGTAATTACACGCGCCTGTTAAACAGGGGCTGAAAAATTGGGTCTTAGGCACTGGTGCTGGTGCCACAACACTGCAACCCCTCACAGATACTCTAGTTGGAACACAGAAATGAGCCCTGCTGCAAACCACCATTCCTGCCTTAAGTTGGCGTGGCGTCAACCACCTCTGAACCTGCCCCTGCAGAGCTGACAGAACCTCTGCCCCAGTGTAGCTCCTGTCCCCCAAGCACACCAGCTCAAGCACCACATGGCATCTTTTGGCCTGCATACTTGCGTAGCCCCTTGAACGGCTACGGAGCACCGCTGGTTCAGAGGACAAAGCACAGGAAGAGGCCATGGAGGAAAAGGAAGAGGAGGGGGTGGAGGAAAAAGGTGTGTCAGAATCACTACTAATAGCATTTTGGAGGCGTGGTGGTGGAACAACCTCTAACACTACTGCACCCTGTCCTGCATCCTTCCCAGCTGCCAGCAGAGTCACCCAGTGGGCTGTGAAAGATAGGTAATGTCCCTGTCCATGCCTGCTGGACCATGAGCCAGCGGTGATATGCACCTTACAGCTGACCGCCCTGTCCAGCGAGGCCAAGACATTGCCTTCCACATGCCGGTAGAGAGCCGGAATCGCCTTCCGTGAGAAAAAGTGGTGTTTGGGTACCTGCCACTGAGGAACCGCACATTCCACAAGTTCACGGAAGGGGGCAGAATCTACCAACTGAAAAGGCAGCAGTTGAAGTGCTAGCAATTTTGCCAAGCTAGCATTCAACCGCTGGGCATGTGGATGGCTGGGAGCGAACTTCTTTCGGCGGTGCAGCAGCTGGGGCAGGGAAATTTGCCTGGTACAATCTGATGTCGGTGTACTGAAAGCAGATTACCCACAAGTACTTGGCTGTGACACACCTAATTCTACACCTTCATTCCTCTCGGTACAGGTCTCAGAGAGGACTGAAGGTATAGTGGGGTTGGAGATCTCAGCTGATGAGGAGCAAGGAGAGGTCCTCTTTGTTCTTTGGTGTGGGTCTTTTAGATACGCTTGCCAACGAACTGCATGGCAGGTCAACATATGTCTGGTCAAGCATGTGGTGCCCAAGCGGGAGATATTTTGGCCACGCGAGATACGCTTGAGACATATGTTGCAAATAGCAGCGGTGCAATCTGATGCACTCGTCTCAAAAAAGGCCCACACCAAAGAACTTTTTGAATAACGTGCAGAGACTGCAGCGCCCTGCACATGCGGAGCTTTGGGGTGTGATGCAGTCAGTGTGCTGCCCTTAGGCTGGCCCCTGGAGGGCATCCTGCCTCATTGGTAATGTGCCGCCTCCTCCTCTCTCCTATCAGCACCCACGTTGAGTCAGTGACCTCATCATCCCTTCCCTCCTCATCACAGGAGCAAACCTGGCAGTATGCTGCAGCAGGGGGAGCATGACTGCCAGATTGCTGTCCTTCTTGGGCACCCCCTCTGTCCGTGCTCACGTTACTGCCTTCATCTAGCTCAGTATCATCATCAGAGCCTTCCAAACGCTGTGCATCCTCCTGGAGCATGTACCCAACACTGTGGTCAAACAGTTCGAGGGACTCCTCAGAAGGACATGGTGGGGCTAGGGAAGGAGTCACTGATGACATTGAGCCGAGGGAAGAGGCAGCTGCTTTGCCAGACAAAGTACCCTGAGCATGGGTGAGAGAGGATGAGGAGTATGAGGACAGCTTGGTCATCCACTCGACCAAGTCTTCCGCATGTTGCGGCTCAATACGGCCAGCTGCCGAAAAAAAGGCCAAGCGTGTCCCACGGCCACGTGCTGATGAGGATGCACCGTCTCCACGACCAGCACTGTTGCCTCTAGACACAGAGCCTGCTTGCCCTCTTTTATTGGCTTGTGACTGTCTGCCTCTCCTTGTTGGCCTTCCAGACACACTAATGGCCTGTAGCTACACTAAGCTGGGATATATATATATATATATATATATATATATATATATATATATATATATATATAGATATAGATATAGATATAGATATATCTATATCTATATCTATATCTATATATAGATATATAGATATATATCTATATATCTATATATATATATATATATATATATACTGATAATGCAGCTAGCAAAATCTGCCTGCCTGTAGTATGAGAACACTACCAACCTTCTACAGGTAGCTTTAGCTGAACACTGTGCAGAGTTCGCAAAAAACTAACTTGTAGCTTATTTAGCTGCCTGCGGTTGTGATAGGATCAGGAAAACACCACCAACCTTCTACAGGTAGCTTTAAGTGAACACTGTGCAGAGCTCGCCAAAAAATAACTTGTAGCTTCTTTAGCTGCCTGCGGTAGTGATAGGATCAGGAAAACACCACCAACCTTCTACAGGTAGCTTTAAGTGAACACTGTGCAGAGCTCGCCAAAAAATAACTTGTAGCTTCTTTAGCTGCCTGCGGTAGTGATAGGATCAGGAAAACACCACCAACCTTCTACAGGTAGCTTTAGGTGAACACTGTGCAGAGCTCGCCAAAAAATAACTTGTAGCTTATTTAGCTGCCTGTGGTAGTGATAGGATCAGGAAAACACCACCAACCTTCTACAGGTAGCTTTAGCTGAACACTGTGCAGAGCTCGCAAAAAAATAACTTGCAGGTTTAGCTGAACACTGTGAGGAGGACGCACTACACTAACTTGTAGCTTTAGCTGAACACTATGCAGAGGTCGCACTACACTAACTTGTAGTTTTAGCTGAACACTGTGAGGAGGACGCACTACACTAACTTGTAGCTTTAGCTGAACACTGTGCAGAGGTCGCACTACACTAACTTGTAGTTTTCGCTGAACACTGTGAGGAGGACACACTACACCAACTTGTAGCTTTAGCTGAACACTGTGAGGAGGACGCACTACCCTAACTTGTAACTTTAGCTGAACACTGTGCAGAGGTCACATTAAACTAACTTGTAGCTTTAGCTGAACACTGTGAGGAGGATGCACTACACTAACTTTAGCTGAACACTGTGCAGAGGTCTCACTACACTAACTTGTAGTTTTAGCTGAACACTGTGAGGAGGACGCACTACACTAACTTGTAGCTTTAGTTGAACACTGTGCAGAGGTTGCACTACACTAACTTGTAGTTTTCACTGAACACTGTGAGGAGGACACACTACACCAACTTGTAGCTTTAGCTGAACACTGTGAGGAGGACGCACTACCCTAACTTGTAGCTTTAGAGGAGGACGCACTACACTAACTTGTAGCTTTAGCTGAACACTGTGCAGAGGTCGCACTACACTAACTTGTAGTTTTCGCTGAACACTGTGAGTAGGACACACTACACCAACTTGTAGCTTTAGCTGAACACTGTGAGGAGGACGCACTACCCTAACTTGTAGCTTTAGCTGAACACTGTGCAGAGGTCACACTAAACTAACTTGTAGCTTTAGCTGAACACTGTGAGGAGAACGCACAACACTAACTTGTAGCTTTAGCTGAACAGTGTGCAGAGGTCTCACTACACTAACTTGTAGTTTAAGCTGAACACTGTGAGGAGGACGCACTAACTTGTAGCTTTAGCTGAACACTGTGCAGAGGTCGCACTACACTAACTTGTAGTTTTAGCTGAATACTGTGCAGAGGTCGCACTACACTAACTTGTAGCTTTAGCTGAACACTGTGCAGAGGTCTCACTACACTAACTTGTAGTTTTAGCTGAACACTGTGCAGAGGTCGCACTACACTAACTTGTAGTTTTAACTGAACACTGTGAGGAGGACGCACTACACTAACTTGTAGTTTTAGCTGAACACTGTGAGGAGGACGCACTACACTAATTTGTAGCTTTAGCTGAACACTGTAAGGAGGACGCACTACACTAACTTGTAGCTTTAGCTGAACACTGTGCAGAGGTCGCACTACAATAACTTGTAGTTTTAGCTGAACACTGTGAGGAGGACGCACTACCCTAACTTGTAGCTTTAGCTGAACACTGTGCAGAGGTCACACTAAACTAACAGGAACGGATCTAGCTAAACTGAATACAGTGTATATATATATATGCAACAGCTGGGATGCATATATATACACAATACACTGTAATGGCAGCTAACTCACTGACTGTCCTGCCTAATCTAGCTAACTCAAATGAAATGACACTGTCTCTCTCTCTATCTCTCAGCACGCTGGAACACACTACACAGGGCCACTGTGCAGACGGCCTTATATAGTGTGGGGCGTGTTCTAAACCCCTGAGCCATAATTGGCCAAAGCCACCCTGGCTTTGGCCAATTACAGCTCTCTCTACCGACGGCGCTGTGATTGGCCAAGCATGCGGGTCATAGTGCATGCTTGGCCAATCATCAGCCAGCAATGCACTGCGATGCCGCAGTGAATTATGGGCCGTGACGCACCACACAAATTTTAGCGCGAACGGCCCATATCATTCGCAATTCGATGAACGATTGAACAGCCGATGTTCGAGTCGAACATGGGTTCGACTCGAACATGAAGCTCATCCCTACTTTTTAATAAGAGGACAGGTCCAGAACATGTGCATGTATGTGCTATCAGAGGATTGACATCTGGGGCAGTCCGGTGACCTATTAGGGTAAATCCGGTGCAGTCTCTGTGGCGTGTAGTATACTCGATGCATAAACTTAGTTTGCAGCAACTTATCCCTAGAAGATATCACCAATTTAGCCCCGTCCTCAAAGCATTCCTCCCATGTTTCTCTGTCCAGGCTGGGAATGTCAGCATGCCACTTAGCCCAGAGGGTGTTTATTTTAGGTGAATCGATTTCTAATAGGGCAAGATATAGAGTAGAAAGGGTCTTTTTGAGAGTCTCTTGTGCCAGAATTGCTTCAATGGTGTCCGTTTTTAAGCTTATGGGGTAGGGCAATTGAGCCCTGGCTGCATGCCTCAACTGGTAGTATCTAAATAGCATTCTTTCCCGGGAGTCCATATTTCCCTGCTAAAGCCTGGAAGGAAAGCAGTGTCCCTGAATGGATGACATCCTGAAGAACCTTGATCCCAAATCGGGCCCATATCTGCGGATCCGGTATTGTCCTGAAATGAGGGAGGGAAGGGTTTCCCCATAAAGGAGAAAAGGGAGAGTATTGGTGGGGACGTATGAATCGTTTCCTGGCCACTGCCCACACTTTGAGGGTTGCTTTGGTGGGGCCTGGAAGCGAGGGATATGCAGAGGGGTCTCTGTATACTAAATTCCCTAGTTCCGTGAGGGAGCCCAAAATAGCAGCTTCCAAACATGTAGCTGCATTCGATCTGGACTGCTCAAACCACCATCTCACGGTGACTAGTACTGCTGCCCAATAGTAAACCAATAGATTAGGTAGTGCGAGACCCCCACAATGCCCCGGGAGCTGTAGGGTCGACCTAGCCAATCTGGGGGAGGACCCCTTCCATAGAAACGAGCTAATGCACACCTCCAATTCCTTAAAAAAAGAACCAGGGAGCCACACTGGGCAGTTTCTGAATACATATTTAAATCTAGGCAAATATAGAATTTTCTATATTCTAATGCGTCCTAGCAGATTAAGTGATAAGTCCTTCCATTTAGCGCAATGCTCTTTTAGCCTTGTGACAATGGGCTGAAGATTGAGACGACGAAAATTCTGGAGGTCCCTGGTTACTATAATCCCCAGATATTTAAACTCCTCCACCCATAGCAGCGGGGTCGATGGCGGCGCTGCACAGGCCTGGGGATCTATCGGAAAAATGACCGATTTGGACCAGTTAATTTTAACCCCCGAAAACCTCCCGAACTGATCAAAGATCTCCAGAGCTGTTTGCAAAGAGGTCTCGGCGTCATGCAAATACAGTAATGCGTCATCCGCATATAAGGAGATTTTCTCCTGCAGAGGGCCAACTCTGAGTCCCTGTACGCCACGGGACTCCCGTATCAGGATAGCTAACGGTTCAAGAGCCAATGCAAATAAGCTGGGTGACCTTTTCCTTATTTTAGGTTTACATAATAAAGGTCAGACCTAAACCGAAAAGATTAAACTAAGAAAAATAAAAAGGAAAAAACTTTGTCCTAGGAGGTGCACAGGAGTGATCCAACAAGTAGCATGGGGAACCGTGGGGGGGAACCCCAATTCCCTTTGTCACCTCTACTAGGTGTAACCAACTTGTTTTACTTTTAAGTGGACCCAGGGACCTCAATTGGTCCATGGACCCTCAGAGGCAAATTCTGATCGAAAGAAAAGAGAGAGGAAAGTAATAATAGAAAGAAGAGTGGAGGATATGGGGGGGGTGCACTCCGACCCTGGAGAAAAGTACTCCCGAACCATTCCCATCTCATTATGTAACCGAGAGATAATTAATCCAAGGGTCCCATATTTTGTCACACAGCTATTTTATCATTTAAAGTCGCCGAGATGCGTTCGTTTACCATTATCCATGACAGTTTAGATTTTAGCAAATAAAAAGGGTTAGTTGGCGATTTCCAAGATTTAGCTATCGCTATTCTTGCTGCAACAAATATGAAAGCGATGAGTCTCTTCATGTGTTTCGATGTCCCCTCCACTGGGCGTCCCAGCAGTGCCTGCAGGGGTGACTTAGTGAGATTCGCTTGAGTCAGTGAATATATGAAATTGTATCTGCGTATCCAGAACCTTCGCACTTTCGGACATGTCCACCATGTATGGAACATGGTGCCGTCTATAGTACATCCCCTGAAGCACTGCAGGGAGGCCCCCGGGACAAAGGTTGCTACCCTCGCTGGGACCATATACCACCTCATCAGGACTTTATAGTTTGCCTCTATCAACGAGGTATTGATATATGATCTGGACGCACATTGTGTCATTTTGCTCCATTCCTCAACTTCTAAGTTGATTTCTACATCTTGCTCCCATTTTTGCATATAAAACAGTTTTTGAAAAGTCAAGGTTAAAATACTATAAATCTGCGATATGTGACCAGTGTGTCTGTCGAGGGTCCTGCAAAAATTTTCCATTGAGATGGATGTGGTTAGATCAGAAGTGCGATTTAATGTTGCTAGGAAATGAGCTATCTGAGTATAGCGATATAGTTCTGAATTTGGGAGATGGTACTTTTCCTGGAGGACCTGTTTCGACAGAGCACCTCTATGGTCACAGAAGTCCGCTATTTGTAGTAGACCTTTGTTAGTCCACCATGCAAATTCATGAGGATGAAGACCCGGGTGAATGAAGGATTATTAAACAATGGGGCCAATGGGGTGTGTGGGAATTTAAATTTATATGTAGCTACCATTCTGTCCCATAAGTTTAAAGAGAAGGATAGAGTCGGGCACAATATTGTCGCTCTATGTCTCCCTTTCATCCACATTAAGTGGCTAATCTCTCTATTTGGGTACAGGGAGGATTCCATCATCATCCAGAGTGGTTTGGACTGTCGTGTGTGAAATTGAATCAGTTGGGACAATTGCGCTGCATGGTAGTACTTGATCAGGTCCGGTACCCCTGGGCCTCCCCTCAGTTTTGGTGTATATAATGTTCGTCTATTCACCCTGGGTCTTTTGTTTCCCCATATAAATTCCAGCAGTTTTTCTAAAACTTCCCCAGATCCGATATTGCTATTGGAAGAGTCTAGAACAGGTACAGTACCTTAGGTAAAATGGTCATTTTAACAGAGTACAATCGACCGAACCATGATGGGGGGGTTGTGTGACCACCTTTTGAGATCCTCTGATAATTTTTTAAACAGTAGAGGGTAGTTTTGTTTATATAGTGTGGAGAGGGTGGGGGTTAAAAAGATTCCCAAGTATGGAAGGGCCTCGTTCTGCCATTTAAATAAGAATGAGCTTCTTAAAGCCCGGATTATATGTGTTTGTAAAGATACGTTGAGTGCTTGGGATTTTGAATAGTTCACTTGTAGGCCTGTAATTGAAGTGAAATGTTTTAGAACTATGTTTAGAGTGGGCAAAGAGGTGACTGGGGAGGAGAACAGCGGATGTTTTTCTTACAGGAAATATATATAGGAAAAGGTTACAAATTACACTACAATATGACATACTGAAAGTGAAATCAAGATTCAAACATACAGAACAGTCCATTAGAAAGCCTTGGGGTGTGAAGCTGGTAAGTCCAGAAACATTTGCTTCATTCTTTTCTTTCTCTCCATTACTACAGTATATGACTTAATCTGAAATGACATCAAGCAGACCATATTGCCACATTTTGCTCTTGAGATATGATTTAATGAGTATTCTGCACAGTGTGTACTGTGTTCAGTGAGGACTATTAGAGAGAGAGAGAGAGAGTACATGTTTAAGCCTTATGGAAAAGCTTGTCTTGCGTTAGTTTAGTGTAGGGCTGCAACTAAAGATTATTTTCATAATCGATTAGTTGGCCGATTATTGTTTCGATTAATCGGTTAATAACCTTTAAAAAAGCGTGGTGTATAATTTAGTTAATATGTAAAGTTTTAAAAAAGGCAATTTATTCTTAAATATCTCTATGCAGTGGTAAATAAAAATAACCAACTATATGGTTAGGGAGTAAAATATCTAATCCTCTCTGAGAATAACAGACAGAAGAGATATACTGTATATACTATAAGAGGAGATATACTGTATATACTATTAGAGGAGAGATAAGAACGTTCGTTCGATTTTCTAATCGTTAGTGGGGTCAAATCGACCTTCATTTTCAACCACAGTGATGGGAAAATTTGGAAATAGAAAACTTCTTGGTGAAAGGAATTATCAGACAGTGTATGTGGTTTTCGTTCAGAAATTACAATTGTTTTAAAAACAGAATGTTAAAAACAAGTGAAAATTTCAAACATTCTTTCATTCATCGAATGTACAAAGATTTTTCGTCTGAATATTCTCATCTGAAAATTGATCGGTGTGGCCAGCATAAGGCTCGGGGCACACCTATGCAGTTTGCTTTTGATCTGTTTTTCGAGTGCTCTTTGCTGTGCGTTTTGATTTTTGCGCACTTAATTTTGCTGCGATTTGCGTTTTTGCATTTTTTTTGGCCAATTTGTTGTTAGGCAGATTAAAAAACACAAATTGCTGCAAAAATGCATTACATGCTTTTCTGCAGCTTCTCCACTGAAGTATATTGAAACAAAAAAGCACTGTTTTGCAAAAAAGTCACTGACGCTTTCCAAATACGCAGCGGCTGAAAAAGCATAGATGTGAACGTGTCCCATAGGAAACCATGTAAATGAACTGTAGTGCGTTTCTGCAAAAAGCACCAAAAAACACATAGATGTGAACCAGGTCTAAGACGATTAGTAACATAATGGGGTTAAAAAAAACTAATATTAGCCCTTTATAGTACAAAAAAAGCTAATAATCACTACTGTAAGGGGTTCATTTTTTTACTGTAGAACTGTGAGAGAAATAGTTACAGTAGCGATTATTTGCTCTTTTTGTACTATAAAGGGCTCATTTAAGTTTTTTTTTTAACCACATTATGTTACTGGCCAATTAATCTATTATGTAAATAGTAATCGATTAATTTCATAATCGATTAGTTATCGTTTAGTTGTTTCAGCCCTAGTTTAGTGTATGTCAAAGTAATTAGGAGAACACTATACAGATTTTACATAAATAAAACACAGAAAATAGCCATTTATCGGGTGATTATGTATCATTACTGCTAGGTAAAACTGTGCCCGTCAATTGCAGCTTCTCTGTGCCCACTATGAGATGCTCCCACGATTCCTGTACTGTGTTCCCAGGTCTGTACACCTGCTGTTCCCACCATCCCTTTGCTTAGTTCCCGAGTCTGTACACCTGCTGTGCCCATTATGAGGGGTTCTCACCTTCTCTGTACTATGTTCCCGGGTCCGTACACCCGCTGTTCCCATTATGAGGGGTTCCCACCATCCCCATGCTGAGCTCCCGGGTCTGTACACCTGCTGTGCCCATTATGAGGGGTTCCCACCTTCCCTGTGCTAAGTTCCTGGGTCTGTACACCCGCTGTGCCCATTATGAGGGGTTCCCACCATCCCTTAGCTGAGTTCCCGGGTCTGTACACCTACTGTGCCCATTATGAGGGGTTTCCATCATCCCTGTGCCGAGTTCCCAGGTCTATACACCTGCTGTGCCCATTATGAGGGGTTCTCACCTTCCCTGTGCTAAGTTCCTGGGTCTGTACACCCGCTGTGCCCATTATGAGGGGTTCCCACCATCCCTGTGCTGAGCTCCTGGGTCTGTACACCTGCTGTGCCCATTATAAGGGTTTTCCACCATCCCCGTGCTAAGTTCCTGGGTCTGTACACCTGCTGTGCCCATTATGAGGGGTTCCCATCATCCCTTTGCTGAGTTTCTGGGTCTGTACACCTGCTGTGCCCATTATAAGGGGTTTCCACCTTTCCTGTGCAGAGTTCCCGGGTCTGTACACCCACTGTGCCCATTATGAGGGGTTTCCATCATCCCTGTGCTGAGTTACCGGGTCTGTACACCTGCTGTGCCCATTATGAGGGGTTCCCACCATCCCTGTGCTGAGTTCCCGGGTCTGTACACCCGCTGTGCCATTATGAGGGGTTAATTTTGTTTATTGAAAAATCTTACAAACAACAACTTATATACAATAGAACCATAATAAATAAATAAAACATATTTACAAAATAATTGAATATGACTACATGAAACAGAAAGAACAAGAACAAAATAAATGGTGCAAACTCCACCACTCCACCACACTCCACTCTCGGGCAGCCCCGATCACTCATGGAAAGAAACTTCAAGTTGCCCTTCACATATAGTTTTCAATGAAAGGCAAGCCAAACCTGATCCCTAAACTTCATTGGGATTCTCTCCAAATTAATCAATCGCAAACCCACCCCCAAAACCAGGCTTGGGCAATCCCTCAAGGCCAGTGGCTCGCAAAAAGCAGAGCCCATGATCCACTTCTCAAGAAGTTTCCTTGGAAGAGATCTGACTTTTCCTGCTGTTATTAGCCACTGCCGAAACATTTTCAAACACGGGGCAACATAAGCCGGGAGCTTATCATGCTTGACCCTCAGGATTTTCACTGGCCCACTATTTTCCCAGTCCCACAGAAAGGGCCTAAACCAGGACTGGAAAGTACCATCCCACCCAGGAGGTCTCTCTGCCAACATGTTACCAAGATTGTACTTCACAAACATCAGAGAGAAAAAGACTACAGGGTTGATCATCCCTAGACCACCCTCCCGCCTAAGAAGGTAAGTCACATTCCTTTTGACAAGGTTTATTCTGTTCCCCCATAACAGCTGGAAGAAACAACTATAGACCCTGGTATTGAGAGAAACTGGCAAAACGCAAACAAAACTGACATACAGAAAAATCGGAATCAGGTATGTCTTGAGCAGATCAACCTTTTCCCTCAAGGAAAGCCACCAACCTTTCCAGCTTGCCACCTTAGCATCGGCATTCTCCAGCCTGTTCACCCAATTTGCATGACCATAGTCACCTGGGCCGAAATCAATGCCTAGAACTCTAATTTTTTGTTGGGGCTCCGGGAAGTCATCCGGGAGAACAAAGCTCTCACCTTCCACGCCCATCCAGAAAGCTTCACAATTGTCCTGGTTGACCTTTGAACCTGATGCCTCTGCATACTGCCTTATTACTGAGACTACCCCCTGCACCTCCCCAGTCCCAGAGACAAAAACAGAAACATCATCAGCATAGGCCACAACCTTCAAAGGAGGCTCACCAGCGATGCCCAAAGGTACCCCACACAATGGTCCACTCTATACCCTTCTAATGAAGGGGTTGATTGCAAACACATATAGCAGAGGACTCAATGGACACCCCTGACGCACACCCGAGCCGACCACAAAGGGCTGCCCGACCCAACCATTAACCAGAGGAAAGCTTTCAGCCCCTTTGTACAAAATCCTGAGCCAATCAATGAAACCCCCCTCCAGGCCATATTTGTCAAGAAGGAGCAACAAGTACTCATTATTAACCCGATCAAAGGCCTTAGCCTGATCCAATCTCAGCAAAAATTTACCCCAACCAGCAGCCCTACAATGCTCCAAGGCCTCCCAGACAGCTAACACCGCTGAGAAAGTGCTTCTACCTTGGACCGAGCAGTGCCGGTGGCGGGATAACAATCTGCCTGCCACTGGTGATAATCGCCAGAAAAAAATATTTGCCAGTATCTTTCTATCGACATTAAAGTGGTTGTAAACCCTTACAGACCACTTTTACCTACAGGCAAGCCTAGATTAAGGCTTACCTGTAGGTGCAAGAAATATCTACTAAACCTACATGGATTAGGAGATATTTGCAAAAGAAAGGCACCGATGTCTATGGCGCATGCGCCGTAGACAACGGCGCACAGGCGTGCCGTTTCTAACGGCAATCATGCCGTTAGTGGCGGCACCAGCGCGCATGCGCAGTAGAGATGTCATTGCGGCTCCGGCCAATCACAGCGCCGGAGCCGCGATACCCGGAAGGAAGATGGACGCTTCGTACAAGAGGGGACAGTGGTGACATCGCAGGTTCCTATGTCAGGTAAGTGACACATAATGGGCTACATCTCCTGGGGCAGA
The DNA here is from genome assembly GCF_042186555.1 of Aquarana catesbeiana. Lineage (NCBI taxonomy): Eukaryota > Metazoa > Chordata > Amphibia > Anura > Ranidae > Aquarana > Aquarana catesbeiana. Next base: position 237,761,315 of record NC_133332.1, on the reverse strand, counting down.
GAAGCAACTCTAGCCCCTGGTCTCTGGAAGCACAGGAGCAAAGGAACCAGCAGCCTCACACCTCACTGTCAAGGAGCAGAATGGCAGTTTCCCACCATCCCTGTGCTGAGTTCCCGGGTCTGTACACCCGCTGTGCCCATTATGAGGGTTTCCCATCATCCCTGTGCTGAGTTCTTCTTTATAAGTGTGGTCTCAGATCTGAGCATTCCTCTCTAGGGGTCCAATCACTGACTGTCTGACTGACACCCTCTCCATCCAACATTACTTTGTATCTCTTTCAAACTGTTCAGTAGCTCAGTACATTCTCTGCACTCATTTAAGATGGCCATAGATGATTCTTTTTTAATTTCATTCCTACTACGGCCACCTTAAATGAGTGCAGATAATGTACTGAGCTGCTGAACAGGTAAAAGATATAAAGTAATCTGGGAAGGAAAGGGTGGCAGCATAGGTGTGCGCAGCCTATTGCATTAGGGTGTGCACCAAATGTCAAAAGCACGTGAGTGTGTGTAGGTGTATATATCTATCTATATATATATATAGAGAGAGATATATATATATCTATAGATATCTATATATCTATAGATATCTATAGATATATCTATAGATATCTATAGATATATAGATATATATCTATATATAGATATATCTATATATATATAGATAGATATATATATATATATATATAGATATATATATATATATATAGATAGATATATATATATATATATAGATAGATATATATATATATATATATATATATATATATATATATATATATATATATATATATATATATATTTTTTCTTATAAATAAATGTAAACAAACATTTTATAATGTAAGAAGGTCTTTCCCGTCTCCCTGCCGGCACAGTGAAAGAAAAGTGCAAAATGTGGAGGGTATGACAGTGAGCACTATGTACAGGAGAGGAGTGTGGGGGGTATGACAGTGGGCGCTATGTGCAGGAGAGGAGCGTGGGAGGTATGAGAGTGAGCAGTATGTACAGGAGAGGAGCGTGGAAAGTATGAGAGTGAGCAGTATGTGCAGGATAACAGCATGGGAGGTATGAGAGTGAGCAGTATGTACAGGAGAGGAGCATGGGAGGTATGAGAGTGAGCAATATGTACAGGAGAGGAGCATGGGAGGTATGAGTGTGAGCAGTATGTACAGGAGAGGAGCATGGGAGGTATGAGAGTGAGCAATATGTACAGGAGAGGAGCATGGGAGGTATGAGAGTGAGCAATATGTACAGGAGAGGAGCACAGGAGGTATGAGAGTGAGCAATATGTACAGGAGAGGAGCGTGGGAGGGATGAGTGTGAGCAGTATGCACAGAAGAGGAGCATGGGAGGTATGAGAGTGAGCAATATGTACAGGAGAGGAGCATGGGAGGTATGAGAGTGAGCAATATGTACAGGAGAGGAGCGTGGGAGGTATGAGTGTGAGCTGTATGTACAGGAGAGGAGCGTGGGAGGTATGAGAGTGAGCAGTATGTACAGGAGAGGAGCATGGGAGGTATGAGAGTGAGCAATATGTACAGGAGAGGAGCATGGGAGGTATGAGAGTGAGCAATATGTACAGGAGAGGAGCATGGGAGGTATGAGAGTGAGCAATATGTACAGGAGAGGAGCACAGGAGGTATGAGAGTGAGCAATATGTACAGGAGAGGAGTGTGGGAGGTATTAAAGTAGCAGAATATCGGTATATGACAGTTGGACAAAACACTCTGGTATGGGAGATTTTATTCCATCTTTCTGGCCAGAAAAGAATGGAAGCTCCTGACCCGACTTGTGTCTACACGTCAAGAGTTCCAGATACCGTGAATACAGTGTAGATATAATTTTTAGCATATTACGTCACAAGCGAACAGGCGGAACACTTCTTTATACCAGACATTCTAACCTTTTAAAAATCAACATATGCATCCTAAAATCAGACAAGTTCTGCAAAAATATATATTTTTAGCTTTTTTTTACTAAACTTTTGTTTCTCTGCAGTATGCTATTGGGGTTCCCTCATCTGTCTTAAATGATGTCAGCAAGCAAGCTTTTTGCACAGAAAGAGGAATGTAGCAGATTCCTGTGATGAGGAAGTCACAAATAGCTTCAACATAAAATACAAGAAATATGATTCTTAGCTGAAATTCTAAATCAGTCTTACTACACACATAACTATGGCCATATAAACTGACCCCTGTTCCTACTTCATTCCCTCCCTTTGATCATAATCATAGCGATTAATATGAGCGAGATTAAGCATCACTAAATAGCATACAGTTTTGTTTTTTTCTATGATGACCTCACTAGCAGGCACAAAACATTCTTTTACCGAGATTATTCCCCATTGTCGGCTCCAGCTGGGTCTCTCATTAACTTATAAAACACTGGGATAGTGACCCTTGGCCCATGGTAACAATAAGAATGCAAAAAGAGTAAAAATATTAGCACTCCATACACTATAGGGAGAATCAGAAAATAATTAAAACTTGTCTCTGCAATACTTGAGTTGGTGATCAGGGTATGGTTTACCAGCTTACCGGTGGAGCTAAAGCTCCGAATGGTTAGCCAAGTTTTATAGGGAGCATAAGTAGGGTTATAACAGGTTATCTGATTTTCAACGGAGCACATTGAATAGGTAGTCCCATTATGTATGCAAGTACCAGTCTCTGTGCCCTTGCATTGATAATGAGAGTGCCATAGTAACATCTTGGTAGCTATGGATCCTACTCTGGTTGTCCTTATACAAGGGTCACATGAATTACCCTCCCCCCTTTTTAGCTCGGCCAGTATCACTGCAATGGCTATCAACAGTCTCGTTATAAAGATTTTAGTAAACATTACACTGATGAATATCCTCAAGCTTCAGCTTGTGCGTAGACCAACCAGCGTTCTGGGTGTGGTTGGAGCAGAGCTTAGTAGATATCCTTTATCTTCCACCGTGCGTTGAGCCAGCAGCTTCCAGGAGTGTGTTGGCCACAGGGCTGCAGTCTGTCTATCTTCTGCCGTGCGTAAATTCAGCAGCTTCCAGGGGTGTGCTGAACACATGGCTGGAGTTCTTCCTTCTGATTTCTCTGGTCAATCTCAATCTCAAAGGATCTTGGGGATCTACTGTACTGTGCCAGGAGTCTGTGAGGTCAGCAGCTTGTTTTACCCTGGAGTGGTGTATGCAGGGTGTCACCTCAGCTACCTTAATGGCTGTTGGGGTAGATAGCAGAACAGTGTAAGGACCTCTCCATTTTGGCCCTAGTGGGGTTAAGTTCCACTCCTTTACCCACACTGTGTCTCCTGGTTTAAAGGGGTGTACTGAGGAGAGGTCCTCTTTGTTCTTTGGTGTGGGTCTTTTAGATACCCTTGCCACTGAACTGCATGGTAGGTCAACATATGTCTGGTCAAGCATGTGGTGCCAAAGCGGGAGATATTTTGGCCACACGAGATACGCTTGAGACATAGGTTGCAAATAGCAGCGGTGCGATCTGATGCACTCATCTCAAAAAAGGCCCACACCAAAGAACTTTTTGAATAACGTGCAGAGACTGCAGCGCCCTGCACATGCGGAGCTTTGGGGTGTGATGCAGTCAGTGTGCTGCCCTTAGGCTGGCCCCTGGAGGGCATCCTGCCTCATTGGTGATGTGCCGCCTCCTCCTCCTCCTCCTCCTCCTCTCTCCTATCAGGCACCCACGTTGAGTCAGTGACCTCATCATCCCTTCCCTCCTCATCACTGGAGCAAACCTGGCAGTATGCTGCAGCAGGGGGAGCATGACTGCCAGATTGCTGTCCTTCTTGGGCACCCCCTCTGTCCGTGCTCACGTTACTGCCTTCATCTAGCTCAGTATCATCATCAGAGCCTTCCAAACGCTGGGCATCCTCCTGGAGCATGTACCCAACACTGTGGTCAAACAGTTCGAGGGACTCCTCAGGAGGACATGGTGGGGCTAGGGAAGGAGTCATTGATGACATTGAGCCGAGGGAAGAGGCAGCTGCTTTGCCAGACAAAGTACCCTGAGCATGGGTGAGAGAGGATGAGGAGGATGAGGACAGCTTGGTCATCCACTCGACCAAGTCTTCCGCATGTTGCAGCTCAATACGGCCAGCTGCCGAAAAAAAGGCCAAGCGTGTCCCACGGCCACGTGCTGATGAGGATGCACCGTCTCCACGACCAGCACTGTTGCCTCTAGACACAGAGCCTGCTTGCCCTCTTTTATTGGCTTATGACTGTCTGCCTCTCCTTGTTGGCCTTCCAGACACACTAATGGCCTGTAGCTGCACTAAGCTGGGATATATATATATATATATATATATATATATATATATATATATATATATATATATATATATATATATATATATATATATATATATTGATACTGCAGCTAGCAAAATCAACTGCCTGCATGTAGTATGAGAACACCAGCAACCTTCTACAGGTAGATTTAGATGAACACTGTGCAGAGCTCGCCAAAAAATAACTTGTAGCTTATTTAGCTGCCTGCGGTAGTGATAGGATCAGGAAAACACCACCAACCTTCTACAGGTAGCTTTAGCTGAACACTGTGCAGAGCTCGCAAAAAAATAACTTGCAGGTTTAGCTGAACACTGTGAGGAGGACGCACTACACTAACTTGTAGCTTTAGCTGAACACTGTGCAGAGGTCGCACTACACTAACTTGTAGTTTTAGCTGAACACTGTGAGGAGGACGCACTACACTAACTTGTAGCTTTAGCTGAACACTGTGCAGAGGTTGCACTACACTAACTTGTAGTTTTCGCTGAACACTGTGAGGAGGACACACTACACCAACTTGTAGCTTTAGCTGAACACTGTGCAGAGGTCACATTAAACTAACTTGTAGCTTTAGCTGAACACTGTGAGGAGGACGCACTACACTAACTTTAGTTGAACACTGTGCAGAGGTCTCACTACACTAACTTGTAGTTTTAGCTGAACACTGTGAGGAGGACGCACTACACTAACTTGTAGCTTTAGTTGAACACTGTGCAGAGGTTGCACTACACTAACTTGTAGTTTTCGCTGAACACTGTGAGGAGGACGCACTACACCAACTTGTAGCTTTAGCTGAACACTGTGAGGAGGACGCACTACCCTAACTTGTAGCTTTAGAGGAGGACGCACTACACTAACTTGTAGCTTTAGCTGAACACTGTGCAGAGGTCGCACTACACTAACTTGTAGTTTTCGCTGAACACTGTGAGGAGGACACACTACACCAACTTGTAGCTTTAGCTGAACACTGTGAGGAGGACGCACTAACTTGTAGCTTTAGCTGAACACTGTGCAGAGGTCACACTAAACTAACTTGTAGCTTTAGCTGAACACTGTGAGGAGGACGCACTACACTAACTTGTAGCTTTAGCTGAACACTGTGCAGAGGTCGCACTACACTAACTTGTAGTTTTAACTGAACACTGTGAGGAGGATGCACTACACTAACTTGTAGTTTTAGCTGAACACTGTGCAGAGGTCTCACTACACTAACTTGTAGTTTTAGCTGAACACTGTGCAGAGGTCGCACTACACTAACTTGTAGTTTTAACTGAACACTGTGAGGAGGACGCACTACACTAACTTGTAGTTTTAGCTGAACACTGTGAGGAGGACGCACTACACTAACTTGTAGCTTTAGCTGAACACTGTGCAGAGGTCTCACTACACTAACTTGTAGTTTTAGCTGAACACTGTGAGGAGGACGCACTAACTTGTAGCTTTAGCTGAACACTGTGCAGAGGTCGCACTACACTAACTTGTAGTTTTAGCTGAACACTGTGAGGAGGACGCACTACACTAACTTGTAGTTTTAGCTGAACACTGTGCAGAGGTCGCACTACACTAACTTGTAGTTTTAACTGAACACTGTGAGGAGGATGCACTACACTAACTTGTAGTTTTAGCTGAACACTGTGCAGAGGTCTCACTACACTAACTTGTAGTTTTAGCTGAACACTGTGCAGAGGTCGCACTACACTAACTTGTAGTTTTAACTGAACACTGTGAGGAGGACGCACTACACTAACTTGTAGTTTTAGCTGAACACTGTGAGGAGGACGCACTACACTAACTTGTAGCTTTAGCTGAACACTGTGAGGAGGACGCACTACACTAACTTGTAGCTTTAGCTGAACACTGTGCAGAGGTCGCACTACAATAACTTGTAGTTTTAGCTGAACACTGTGAGGAGGACGCACTACCCTAACTTGTAGCTTTAGCTGAACACTGTGCAGAGGTCACACTAAACTAACAGGAACGGATCTAGCTAAACTGAATACAGTGTATATATATATATATATGCAACACCTGGGATGCATATATATATACACAATACACTGTAAGTGCAGCTAACTCACTGACTGTCCTGCCTAATCTAGCTAACTCAAATGAAATGACACTGTCTCTCTCTCTATCTCTCAGCACACCGGAACACACTACACAGGGCCGCCGTGCAGGCGGCCTTATATAGTGTGGGGTGTGTTCTAAACCCCTGAGCCATAATTGGCCAAAGCCACCCTGGCTTTGGCTAATTACAGCTCTCTCTATCGACGGCGCTGTGATTGGCCAAGCATGCGGGTCATAGTGCATACTTGGCCAATCATCAGCCAGCAATGCACTGCGATGCCGCAGTGAATTATGGGCCGTGATGCACCACACGAATTTTAGCGCGAACGGCCCATATCGTTCGCAATTCGATGAACGATCGAACAGCCGATGTTCGAGTTGAACATGGGTTCGACTCGAACATGAAGCTCATCCCTACTTTTTAATAAGAGGACAGGTCCAGAACATGTGCATGTATGTGCTATCAGAGGATTGACATCTGGGGCAGTCGGGTGACCTATTAGGGTAAATCCGGTGCAGTCTCTGTGGCGTGTAGTATACTTGATGCATAAAATTAGTTTGCAGCAACTTATCCCTAGAAGATATCACCAATTTAGCCCCGTCCTCAAAGCATTCCTCCCATGTTTCTCTGTCCAGGCTGGGAATGTCAGCATGCCACTTAGCCCAGAGGGTGTTTATTTTAGGTGAATCGATTTCTAATAGGGCAAGATATAGAGTAGAAAGGGTCTTTTTGAGAGTCTCTTGTGCCAGAATTGCTTCAATGGTGTCCGCTTTTAAGCTTATGGGGTAGGGCAATTGAGCCCTGGCTGCATGCCTCAACTGGTAGTATCTAAATAGCATTCTTTCCCGGGAGTCCATATTTCCCTGCTAAAGCCTGGAAGGAAAGCAGTGTCCCTGAATGGATGACATCCTGAAGAACCTTGATCCCAAATCGGGCCCATATCTGCGGATCCGGTATTGTCCTGAAATGAGGGAGGGAAGGGTTTCCCCATAAAGGAGAAAAGGGAGAGTATTGGTGGGGACGTATGAATCGTTTCCTGGCCACTGCCCACACTTTGAGGGTTGCTTTGGTGGGGCCTGGAAGCAAGGGATATGCAGAGGGGCCTCTGTATACTAAATTCCCTAGTTCCGTGAGGGAGCCCAAAATAGCAGCTTCCAAACATGTAGCTGCATTCGATCTGGACTGCTCAAACCACCATCTCACGGTGACTAGTACTGCTGCCCAATAGTAAACCAATAGATTAGGTAGTGCGAGACCCCCACAATGCCACGGGAGCTGTAGGGTCGAGCTAGCCAATCTGGGGGAGGACCCCTTCCATAGAAACGAGCCAATGCACACCTCCAATTCCTTAAAAAAAGAACCGGGGAGCCACACTGGGCAGTTTCGGAATACATAATTAAATCTAGGCAAATATAGAATTTTCTATATTTTAATGAGTCCTAGCAGATTAAGTGATAAGTCCTTCCATTTAGTGCAATGCTCTTTTAGCCTTGTGACAATGGGCTGAAGATTGAGACGACTAAAATCCTGGAGGTCCCTGGTTACTATAATCCCCAGATATTTAAACTCCTCCACCCATAGCAGCGGGGTCGATGGCGGCGCTGCAAGGGCCTGGGGATCTATCGGAAAAATTACCGATTTGGACCAGTTAATTTTAACCCCCGAAAACCTCCCGAACTGATCAAAGATCTCCAGAGCTGTTTGCAAAGAGGTCTCGGCGTCATGCAAATACAGTAATGCGTCATCCGCATATAAGGAGATTTTCTCCTGCAGAGGGCCAACTCTGAGTCCCTGTACGCCACGGGACTCCCGTATCAGGATAGCTAACGGTTCAAGAGCCAATGCAAATAAGCTGGGTGACCTTTTCCTTATTTTAGGTTTACATAATAAAGGTCAGACCTAAACCGAAAAGATTAAACTAAGAAAAATAAAAAGGAAAAAACTTTGTCCTAGGAGGTGCACAGGAGTGCTCCAACAAGTAGCATGGGGAACCGTGGGGGGGAACCCCAATTCCCTTTGTCACCTCTACTAGGTGTAACCAACTTGTTTTACTTTTAAGTGGACCCAGGGGCCTCAATTGTTCCATGGACCCTCAGAGGCAAATTCTGATCGAAAGAAAAGAGAGAGGAAAGTAATAGTAGAAAGAAGAGTAGAGGATATGGGGGGGGTGCACTCCGACCCTGGGGAAAAGTACTCCCGAACCATTCCCATCTCATTATGTAACCGAGAGATAATTAATTCAAGGGTCCCATATTTTGTCACACAGCTATTTTATCATTTAAAGTCGCCGAGATGCGTTCGTTTACCATTATCCATGACAGTTTAGATTTTAGCAAATAAAAAGGGTTAGTTGGGGATTTCCAAAATTTAGCTATCGCTATTCTTGCTGCAACAAATATGAAAGCGATGAGTCTCTTCATGTGTTTCGATGTCCCCTCCACTGGGCGTCCCAGCAGTGCCTGCAGGGGTGACTTAGTGAGATTCGCTTGAGTCAGTGAATATACAAAATTGTATCTGCGTATCCAGAACCTTCGAACTTTTGGACATGTCCACCATGTATGGAACATGGTGCCGTCTATAGTACATCCCCTGAAGCACTGCAGGGAGGCCCCCGGGACAAAGGTTGCTACCCTCGCTGGGACCATATACCACCTCATCAGGACTTTATAGTTTGCCTCTATCAACGAGGTATTGATATATGATCTGGACGCACATTGTGTCATTTTGCTCCATTCCTCAACTTCTAAGTTGATTTCTACATCTTGCTCCCATTTTTGCATATAAAACAGTTTTTGAAAAGTCAAGGTTAAAATAGAGGTGTTTCGACAGAGCACCTCTATGGTCACAGAAGTCCGCTATTCGTAGTAGACCTTTGTTAGTCCACCATGCAAATTCTTGAGGATGAAGACCCGGGTGAATGAAGGATTATTAAACAATGGGGCCAATGGGGTGTGTGGGAATTTAAATTTATATGTAGCTACCATTCTGTCCCATAAGTTTAAAGAGAAGGATAGAGTCGGGCACAATATTGTCGCTCTATGTCTCCCTTTCATCCACATTAAGTGGCTAATCTCTCTATTTGGGTACAGGGAGGATTCCATCGTCATCCAGAGTGGTTTGGACTGTCGTGTGTGAAATTGAATCAGTTGGGACAATTGCGCTGCATGGTAGTACTTGATCAGGTCCGGTACCCCTGGGCCTCCCCTCAGTTTTGGTGTATATAATGTTCGTCTATTCACCCTGGGTCTTTTGTTTCCCCATATAAATTCCAGCAGTTTTTTCTAAAACTTCCCCAGATCCGATATTGCTATTGGAAGAGTCTAGAACAGGTACAGTACCTTAGGTAAAATGGTAATTTTAACAGAGTACAATTGACCGAACCATGATGGGGGGTTGTGTGACCACCTTTTGAGATCCTCTGATAATTTTTTAAACAGTGGAGGGTAGTTTTGTTTATATAGTGTGGAGAGGGTGGGGGTTAAAAGATTCCCAAGTATGGAAGGGCCTTGTTCTGCCATTTAAATAAGAATGAGCTTCTTAAAGCCCGGATTATATGTGTTTGTAAAGATACGTTGAGTGCTTGGGATTTTGAATAGTTCACTTGTAGGCCTGTAATTGAAGTGAAATGTTTTAGAACTATGTTTAGAGTGGGCAAAGAGGTGACTGGGGAGGAGAACAGCGGATGTTTTTCTTACAGGAAATATATACAGGAAAAGGTTACAAATTACACTACAATATGACATACTGAAAGTGAAATCAAGATTCAAACATACAGAACAGTCCATTAGAAAGCCTTGGGGTGTGAAGCTGGTAAATCCAGAAACATTTGCTTCATTCTTTTCTTTCTCTCCATTACTACAGTATATGACTTAGGCCTCTTTCACACGGGGCAGATCAGTCATGATCCGCCCCGTGAACATCCGCTTGCTCAGCGGGGATAGCTCCGCCGATCCCCGCTGAGCAGGAAGATGACAGGTGCATCGCTGCACACTGTGCAGCGACGGACCTGTCAGAGCGCCGCTCTCCCCTATGGGGGGATCGGATGATGACGGTCCGTAGTGTCCGTCGTCATCCGATCCGATCCGAAAACGGAGGAAAAAGTAGGTTTTTCCTCCGTTACACTTTTCGGATCGGAGCGGGTCGGATGTCAGCGGACATGTCACCGCTGACATCCGACGCTCCATAGGGATGACTGTATGTCCGTTTTTCATCCGAAAACGGATGGATGAAAAACGGACATACGGATCATCCGTGTGAAAGAGGCCTTAATCTGAAATGACATCAAGCAGACCATATTGCCACATTTTGCTCTTGAGATATGATTTAATGAGTATTCTGCATAGTGTGTACTGTGTTCAGTGAGGACTATTAGAGAGAGAGAGAGAGTACATGTTTGAGCCTTATGGAAAAGCTTGTCTTGCGTTAGTTTAGTGTAGGGCTGCAACTAACGATTATTTTCATAATCGATTAGTTGGCCGATTATTGTTTCGATTAATCGGTTAATAACCTTTAAAAAAAAAAAGCGTGGTGTATAATTTAGTTAATATGTAAAGTTTTAAAAAAGGCAATTTATTCTTAAGTATCTCTATGCAGTGGTAAATAAAAATAACCAACTATATGGTTAGGGAGTAAAATATCTAATCCTCTCTGAGAATAACAGACAGAAGAGATATACTGTATATACTATAAGAGGAGATATACTGTATATACTATTAGAGGAGAGATAAGAACGTTCGTTCGATTTTCTAATCGTTAGTGGGGTCAAATCGATCTTCATTTTCAACCACAGCGATGGGAAAATTTGGAAATAGAAAACTTCTTGGTGAAAGAAATTATCAGACAGTGTATGTGGTTTTCGTTCAGAAATTACAATTGTTTTAAAAACAGAATGTTAAAAACAAGTGAAAATTTCAAACATTCTTTCATTCATCGAATGTACAAAGATTTTTCGTCTGAATATTCTCATCTGAAAATTGATCGGTGTGGCCAGCATAAGGCTCGGGGCACACCTATGCAGTTTGCTTTTGATCTGTTTCTCGAGTGCTCTTTGCTGTGCGTTTTGATTTTTGCGCACTTGATTTTGCTGCGATTTGCGTTTTTGCATTTTTTTTGGCCAATTTGTTGTTAGGCAGATTAAAAAACACAAATTGCTGCAAAAATGCATTACATGCTTTTCTGCAGCTTCTCCATTGAAGTATATTGAAACAAAAAAGCACTGTTTTGCGTTTAAAAAAAGTCACTGACGCTTTCCAAATACGCAGCGGCTGAAAAAGCATAGATGTGAACGTGTCCCATAGGAAACCATGTAAATGAACTGTAGTGCGTTTCTGCAAAAAGCACCAAAAAACACATAGATGTGAACCAGGTCTAAGACGATTAGTAACATAATGGGGTTAAAAAAAACTAATATTAGCCCTTTATAGTACAAAAAAAGCTAATAATCACTACTGTAAGGGGTTCATTTTTTTACTGTAGAACTGTGAGAGAAATAGTTACAGTAGTGATTATTTGCTCTTTTTGTACTATAAAGGGCTCATTTAAGTTTTTTTTTTAACCACATTATGTTACTGGCCAATTAATCTATTATGTAAATAGTAATCGATTAATTTCATAATCGATTAGTTATCATTTAGTTGTTTCAGCCCTAGTTTAGTGCATGTCAAAGTAATTAGGAGAACACTATACAGATTTTACATAAATAAAACACAGAAAATAGCCATTTATCGGGTGATTATGTATCATTACTGCTAGGTAAAACTGTGCCCGTCAATTGCAGCTTCTCTGTGCCCACTATGAGATGTTCCCACGATTCCTGTACTGTGTTCCCAGGTCTGTACACCTGCTGTTCCCACCATCCCTTTGCTTAGTTCCCGAGTCTGTACACCTGCTGTGCCCATTATGAGGGGTTCTCACCTTCTCTGTACTAAGTTCCCGGGTCTGTACACCCGCTGTGCCCATTATGAGGGGTTCCCACCATCCCTATGCTGAGCTCCCGGGTCTGTACACCTACTGTGCCCATTATGAGGGGTTTCCATCATCCCTGTGCCGAGTTCCCAGGTCTATACACCTGCTGTGCCCATTATGAGGGGTTCTCACCTTCCCTGTGCTAAGTTTCCGGGTCTGTACACCCGCTGTGCCCATTATGAGGGGTTAATTTTGTTTATTGAAAATCTTACAAACAACAACTTATATACAATAAAACAATAATAAATAAATAAAACATATTTACAAAATAATTGAATTTGATAATACAAAACAAGAACATAATAAATGGTACAAACCAAATTGCGCACTACATAATCCCTATGGGAGAGCCAGACTAAGGAACATCACCGTCACCATGCATGTAGCCTTTTATCAAAAATATATTTCATCTTGAAAATCTAGGGGAGTGAATCAAGAATACAAAGAAAAGCCACACACCCCGAGATCAACAGGCAGCAGCTACAGAGTCCTGATATTCCTCCACGCCCTTATCCAGGCCTCCTGCTGCCACCTGCCTTTCTCAAGACCCCGAATCTTCCCAACCTCACCCAGAATGTCCTGCACCACTACTTCGACAGGGAGGATTTTACCCCGTAAGGATACCTGACACCGTGCACTCCACGTGAAATAACGGACTACCAGACTAACTAAAAAAAGTGTTTCCAAATCATAATCCCGACGAGTCTGGAATGCCCCATACACCCACTCTGCATAACTCATATGGGGGAGGAAGGGTATACTCAGAGCCCTCCCAACCCTCTTGTACACCTCTATATTAAAAGGGCATTGAAGTAGAAAGTGATCCATGGACTCCACCACTCCTCCACACTCCACTCTCGGGCAGCCCCGATCACTCATGGAAAGAAACTTCAAGTTGCCCTTCACATATAGTTTTCCATGAAAGGCAAGCCAAGCCTGATCCCTAAACTTCATTGGGATTCTCTCCAAATTAATCAATCGCAAACCCACCCCCAAAACCAGGCTTGGGCAATCCCTCAAGGCCAGCGGCTCGCAAAAAGCAGAGCTCATGATCCGCTTCTCAAGAAGTTTCCTTGGAAGAGATTTGACTTCTCCTGCTGTTACTTGCCACTGCCGAAGCATTTTCAAACACGGGGCAACATAAGCCGGGAGCTGTTCATGCTTGACCCTCAGGCTTTTCACTGGCCCACCATTTTCCCAGTCTCGCAGAAAGGGCCTAAACCAGGACTGGAAAATACCAACCCACCCAGGCGGTCTCTCTGCCAACATGTTACCAAGATTGTACTTCAGAAACATCAGAGAGAAAAAGACTACAGGGTTGACCATCCCTAGACCACCCTCCCGCCTAGTAAGGTAAGTCACATTCCTTTTGACAAGGTTTATTCTGTTCCCCCATAACAGCTGGAAGAAACAACTATAGATCCTGGTATAGAGAGAAACTGGCAAAATGCAAACAAAACTGACATACAAAAAAATCGGAATCAGGTAAGTCTTGATCAGATCAACCTTTTCCCTCAAGGAAAGCTGCCAACCTTTCCAGCTTGCCACCTTGGCATCGGCATTCTCCAGCCTGTTCACCCAATTTGCATGACCATAGTCACCTGGGCCGAATTCAATGCCTAGAACTCGAATTTTTTGTTGGGGCTCCGGGAAGTCATCCGGGAGAACAAAGCTCTCACCTTCCACACCCATCCAGAAAGCTTCACACTTGTCCTGGTTGACCTTTGAACCTGATGCCTCTGCATACTGCCCTATCACTGAGACCACCTCCTGCGCCTCCGCAGTCCCAGAGATAAAAACAGAAACATCATCAGCATAGGCCACAACCTTCAAAGGAGGCTCACCAGCGATGCCCAAAGGTACCCCACACAATGGTCCACTCTCTAGCCTTCTAATGAAGGGGTCGATTGCAAACACATATAGCAGAGGACTCAATGGACACCCCTGACGCACACCTGAGCCGACCGCAAAGGGCTGCCCGACCCAACCATTAACCAGAGGAAAGCTTTCAGCCCCTTTGTACAAAATCTTGAGCCAATCAATGAAACCCCCCTCCAGGCCATATTTGTCAAGAAGGAGCCACAAGTACTCATGATTAACCCGATCAAAGGCCTTAGCCTGATCCAATGTCAGCAAAAATTTACCCCAACCAGCAGCCCTACAACGCTCCAAGGCCTCCCGGACAGCTAACACCGCTGAGAAAGTGCTTCTACCTTGGACCGAACAGTGCTGGTGGCGGGATAACAAACTGCCTGCAACTGGTGATAATCGCCAGAAGAAAATCTTTGCCAGTATCTTCCTATCGACATTAAGAAGGCTAATAGGGCGCCAATTCCCAATCATGGAAGGATCTTTACCCTTTGACAGAAGGATCACTGCAGATTGCCTCATGGAGGGAGGGAGAGAACCCTCATTCAAACAGCCATTAAAAACCTCCGCAAGGTAGGGAGCCAGGATCGTCTTAAAACATTTATAGAACTCGGCTGTCAAACCATCTGGCCCTGGAGTTTTCTTGATGGCTAGTTTATCAATAGCCTGGATTACCTCATCTGCAGTGATTTCATCTGTCAAATTCATCAAAGGAACATTACTTTCCAGTCCTGGTGTAGAGTCCAAAAAACCCAACATCCTTGTCCGATCAAGGTTCCTTCCTCCCAGGAGATCGGCATAGTATGACCTGACAACCTCCAGGATCCCTGACCTAGACTTCGTCAGAGAGCCCGTACTGTCCCTCAGGCCATTGACCGTCTTAACTGCTACGCTCTGTTTACAGTTCTGGTAAGGGTCAGGCGAATGGTATTTCCCATAATCCCTCTCCTGAACCAAAGAGGCGTGCCGGTCATATTGATGTCTCCTAAGGAGGAGCTTCACCTCAGAGATCGCCCCTGAATCTCCTCCATTCGAAACAAGGCGGTCAAGTTTCCTCCGCAAACGCTGGTAGGTGATATACTTATCTTGCTGCTTCTTTCTTCCTATGGCCTTGAAAAGCCCAACAGTCCGCTGTTTAACAAGCTCCCACCATTCTGACTTGCTGTTGCAAAAGTCTAGGATCGTTACCTGTGCTTGAAAAAAATCCTCAAAGGATTGTCTTACTTTCTCGTCTTCCAGGAGGGCCGAATTCAATCTCCAGATACCCCTCCCCCTAGGTGGCATGTCTGGGGCATTCAGAGTCACAGATAGAATACAGTGATCAGAAAACTCCACTGCCCGACACACAGGTGCCGAAAAAGCGGAGTCTCCCTTTAAAAAAAAACCTATCTATCCTACTCTGACTACTACCTCGCTGAAAAGTGAACCCCGTGCTGTCTGGGCAGCGCTTAATGTGCGCATCTACTAGACCTGCTTCCCTAACTATCGCATTAAGAAAAAGGGTGTCATAGCCCAGCTTATCTCTGAAACCTCTCCTGTCTTTAGACCTAGTAATGGTGTTGAAATCACCTCCAAAGATAACCTGCTGGGCCGTAAAAAGAAAAGGCTTAATCTTTGTAAAGAGGCATTTCCTGTCCCACTTCGTCTGGGGACCATAGATGTTAATCAGGCGCAAGTCCTGCCCCTTCACAGAGACGTCTAAGACCATGCATCTCCCTATCTCTACCTCAATTACCCGCCGGCACGTTACCATACCAGAAAAAAGGACTGCAACTCCGCTGTAAGGCTCGGCCGCAAGAGACCAAAATGAGGGACCTCGTCTCCACTCCTTCTTTGCCAGATGTATATCGGCCAGACTACTCAGATGGGTCTCTTGTAAAAACAAAATGTCAGCATCAAACTCGCTGAGCAAAAATAAGGCCACATGACGAGCACTTACTGATCTTAAGCTGGCAACATTAATGGTTGCCACTTTTAACGGAGTGGGAACTACCATTAGGGTAGTTGAGGCAGCCGTTTCTTAGCCTGACTACTCCCTCTTCCTGGAGAACCAGCGCGCTTTGTTGCACCCTGGCACTCATCATCCATAGAGGATGCAGAACTGAATGAGTCCCATTCATCCTCATCATCATCATCATCATCAGACAGGACCTTAAACTTATTTTCTAAAGGCAAAAATTTAGGATTTAAGGTAACTGAACCCCCTTTTTTCCTTCTTTTGCCCCTCCTCCTCCTATCCTCCAACCACTCCATATCATCCTTAGATAAACCAGACTCAACAGCCTCCCCACCCCTATCCTCCCCTTCACCCCCCACCCCCCCCCACTCCCCCTTCCCTTATCTACCACCAGGCCAGCCTCTCCACCATCCACCCCACTCCTCTGCACCCCACGATCCTCAATAGAAACCCTGCAGCGTCAGGGGAGGGGGGTTGGCACCACACCTGACGCACCTGCCTCAGCACCTCTTGCTGCCTCTGCAATTTTAGAAGACACAGACACAGAAGGATTGGACACATTTTTGGCAACCGATACCTTACCTACAGAAGACATGGGCACACTAGGTAAACGCACAGACTGAGGAGACACAGACACATTAGGTATTGGCACAGACTGGGGCACCACAGATTGGGGAGACACATTGGGTATTGGCACAGACTCAGATGGACTCACAGGCACCCCAGCTGCTGAGCTCCGAGCATCCTCCATGTCCATGCGGAAGAACTCTCTCATGAGCTCAGGATTGTTGTGCATTGCCTCAGGACACTGACTGTAAGGATGTCCCACCGCATTGCACAGATTAGACATGTGCAGGATGAAAAAATTTGTTTAGTTTAGTTTCGTTTCGATACGTTATTTAACTTAATTCATTTAGTTAAATTCGTTGCATTCATTACATTCGTTTTCGGAATTCGTTTCGTTTCGTATTCGAATTCGAAAAAATTCGTCCGCATTCGAAAAAATTCGACCGCATTCGAAAAAAACTATCAAATTCGAAAAAATTCTAACACATTCGAAAAAAACTGTCAAATTCGAAAAAATTCTACCACATTCGAAAAAAACTGTCAAATTCGAAAAAATTCTACCACATTCGAAAAAAACTATAAAATTCGAAAAAAACAATAACTGAATTTGAAAAAGTAAACTATATATAACCATTTTGCGAAATTTGAAATTCGTATAGAATGAAATCGAATTCCAATAGAAAAGATTAGGATAGAATAGAAAGTATAAAAGAATAGCATAGAAAAACAATAGATCAGAATAGAAAAAAATATAATATATTGTATTCTAAGCTTTTCTATTTGAATTCGAATTCATTCTGTACCAAATTCCAATTTTGGAAGATGGTTAAATATATATATTATATTTTTTTTCTATTCTGTTCCATTGTTTTTCTATGCTATTCTTTTCTATTCTATTCTAAACTTTTCTATTCGAATTTGAATTAATTCTATGCGAAATTCGAATTTCGGAAGATGGCTTCTAAAATTAGAATTTCGTATAGAATGAATTCGAATTTGAATAGAAAAGATTAGAATAGAAATAGAATAGACTAGAAAAACAATAGAACAGAAGAGAATAAAATATAATATATATTTTTTTTTCTATTCTGTTTCATTGTTTTTCTATGCTATTCT
This sequence comes from Aquarana catesbeiana, assembly GCF_042186555.1. Taxonomy (NCBI): domain Eukaryota; kingdom Metazoa; phylum Chordata; class Amphibia; order Anura; family Ranidae; genus Aquarana; species Aquarana catesbeiana. The sequence goes on along the minus strand of NC_133332.1, from coordinate 237,743,493 downwards.
TTTTTATTCTATTCTAAACATTTCTATTTGAATTTGAATTCATTCTATACGAAATTCGAATTTCGGAAGATGGCTTCTGAAATTCGAATTTCGTATAGAATGAATTTGAATTTGAATAGAAAAGAATAGACTAGAAAAACAATAGAACAGAACAGAATAAAATATAATATATATATTATATCTTATTCTATTCTGTTCTATTGTTTTTCTAGTCTATTCTTTCTTCTCTATTTTAATCTTTTCTATTCAAATTAATTTTATACGAAATTCGAATTTTGGAAGATGGTTTTATATATATATATATATATATATATATATATATATATATATATATATGTATATATATGTATGTATATATATATATGTATATATATGTATATATATGTATATATATATATATATATATATATATATATATATATATATATATATATATATATATATATATATATATATAAAAATATTTATTCTATTGTTTTTCTATTATTTTCTATTATATTCTGATCTTTTCTATTTGAATTCAAATTCATTCTATACAAAATTCGAATTTCAGAAAATAGTTATATAGAAATAGAATGAAATAAAATTCTAATAGAAAAGAATAGAATAGAAAAACAATAGAACAGAATAGAAAGAAATATTTTATATATATATAAAAATAAATAAAACCATCTTCCGAAATTGGAATTTGGTACAGAATGAATTCGAATAGAAAAGATTAGAATAGAATATTTTATATTTTTTTCTATTCTGTTCTATTGTTTTTCTATGCTATTCTTTTATATTATTTTCTGTTCTATTCTAATCTTTTCTATTTGAATTCATTCTGTACCAAATTCCAATTTCGGAAGATGTGTGTGTGTGTGTGTGTGTATATATATATATATATATATATATATATATATATATATTTTTTTTTTTTTTCTATTCTGTTCTATTGTTTTTCTGTTCTAGTCTTTTCTATTAGAATTCGATTTCATTCTATTTCATTCTGTTTCTGTATAACCATTTTCGGAAATTCAAATTTCGTATAGAATGATTTCGCATTCAAATAGAAAAAGAATAGAAAAACAATAGACCAGCATAGAAAAAAAATAAAAATAAAAAAAAATATATAAATATATATACCGTATTTATCGGCATATAACACGCACTTTTTTCTCCTTAAAATCAGGGGAAAATCATGGGTGCGTGTTATACGCCGATCCCTTGCGATCCTGAGCTGACAGATCTTCAAAATCGCCGACCGCGATTTGAAAATGGCGCCGAAATACACAGAGCCGGTCCTCGGCTCTTCTCGGCCACTTTCGGCTTCACTCGAGTGCCGCCCGAACCTAGCCGAGTGTACTCGGCTAGGTTCGGATAGCTCCGCTCACAGTCACGCCCATCCCGGGCGGGACTACGAGTGGAGCCGAAAGTGAACGAGAGCCGCCGAGAAGAGCCGAGGACCGGCTCTGTGTATTTTGGCGCCGGCGGCACCATTTTCAAATCGCGGTCGGCGATTTTGAAGCTCAGGATCGCAGGGGATCACAGGATTTTCAAACTGCGAGCTGCAAGGCTGCACTGGGGCAAGGCTGCACTGGGATAAGGCTGCAATGGACACTGGGAAGGCTGCACTGACAAGGCTGCACTGACAAGGCTGCACTGACAAGGCTGCACTGACAAGGCTGCACTGACATGGCTGCACTGGGGCAAGGCTGCACTGAGAAGGCTGCAATGATGGGCATTTAAATGTAAGTTTTTTTCCCTTAAACTTCCCTCCTAAAAGTTTTTTTGATTATGTTTTCGAATTCGATTCGAATATGTTTTCGAATTCGATTCGAATATGTTTTCGAATTCGATTCGAATATGTTTTCGAATTCGATTCGAATATGTTTTCGAATTCGATTCGAATATGTTTTCGAATTCGATTCGAATTCGTTCGTTTTTTTCGGATCCATTTAAATTCTTTACTTTTGTCATTCGGAAATTCGGATAATGAAAAATTTGTCCGAATTTCGATTCGGAACGAAACGAAATGCACATGCCTAGCACAGATTGCACCTGATGATATTACAGTCCATCGCCAAATGTCCTATACCCTGACACAGAGAGCACTTCATCACTGGACAGGAGGATGCAAGATGTCCTTTATCTCCACACTTATTGCAGAGCTTTGGCTGGCCTGGATAGAAGATGGTCAGCCTGTCCCTTCCCAGGAAAGCTGAGGATGGCAGATGCTGGACAACATTATCAACAACCTTTAATTTTAGCTGCACAGACCATCCCCCCGTCCATATTCCCCGATCGTCCACAATCTTTTTTAGGGGGCTCAGGACATCTCCATACCTCCTCAACCATACAGATAAATCCCCTTGCGGTATGGATTCATTGCGGACCAAAATTGTGACCATTTTAATGAGGGGCTGTCGTGATATAAGCTTTGGGATGAGCCCTTTCCAGTCCGGCAGGCCCCTACACACGTGTTCATACTTCTCCCAAAATATGTCCAAAGACTCCGGACGGATAAAGGACAAATCATATTCATAGGAACCTGCCGGACTGATCAGGGCGAAGATATCTGTGGGTGTAAACCCCATCTGCAGGATTTTATCCACCACTGCCCTCCTATGTGGGGGGATTCCACCGCCTTCCCATTTTAACTGCACAACATTCCTCCTTTTAAACATGGAGGAAGATAAAACATTTTCATGCTCCTTCCCTGCTTGCTGCCCCTTCCCAGATCTTGTAGCAGCAACACCAGCATAGCTTTTTCTTATACCAACAGCATTTGCAGTTTTGTCCTTAGACACAATCAAACCTGCTGGCAGAGAGTCTGAATCAGCTGGGATAGCAGTCTTCTGATTAGAGGCAGGACCCTCCCCCTCCCCCGAGCACATGGTTTCTTTTCTGGGATCAATCACAGTCATGGCTGCTGCAGACTCCTGGAAAGTTGTAGCACTACTGCACCCAGCATCTCCTCCACCATTCACAGGAACAGCCGCTGTGCCTGGTCCAGGCAAAGTCTCTGTATTGTCCATGGACCTCTCTGCAGACTGAAGCTGACAGTTATTAGCAGATGTTATTGCATGTTGTGTATTGTCTATGGGTCTGGGCTGACTGCCTGCAGCACTACAACCCTCAGCCAGAACATTGTCATTAAAGTTCACACCATCCTGCACACACATTGTACCTGCACCTTGTCTCTCCACAGGTCTTTCTTCCACAGGGCTAGGAACGGCGTCCATCTTTTCCTCATCATCCTGGGAAACCACACCTGGAGGGGATTCAAGTTTATTGATGAAATCCAGCATGGCAGAACCTTCAACCTCCTGCTCAGATGTTCCACATTGCTGGGGAGTGAAGGGGACAGAGGCCTCCACCATTGAGGGCTCAGCAGATGTCTGAGGTGTTGAAGAGCTGGGCTCATCCTCCGGGCCCACTTTCTCACTCTCTGCTGTCTGTAGCTGCATCTCCTCACTGGTCTCCTCACCCTCCATGCAGGAAGCGGCTCCTCTTCTCATTTGGCTGAATCTTTCTTCATTCTTATATTTTTCTTTAAATGCTCCACTACTCTCCTTCAGAGAACTCACCAGTTCTTTCTGCTTCTGCAGAGCTTGTTCCAGGTCTTTCAGCTCAGGCCTCAGAGCCGGTCTTTTCTTGCTGAACACTTTGGCACAAATCTGCTTTTTCTTTTTAAATTCATTTTTCAAAGCCACCAACTTCTCCTCTTCCTTCTCAATCCGCTTCAGCGTTTCAATAACCCTCCGTCTAAAGGCAGACAAGGACTCATCTTTCCTTGGGCCAGGCCCAGTGTCGTCCACAGGCTGAGGCCTATCCAGGGGGCCTCCACCAGGGTCCTCCCCAGGATCCTGCATCACTCCTGGGGCAGAGGAGCAACTCTAGTCCCTGGTCTCTGGAAGCACAGGAGCAAAGGAACTAGCAACCTCACACCTCGCTGTCAGGGAGTGGAATGGCAGTTTCCCACCAATCCTGGGCTGAGCTCCTGGGTCTGTACACCTGCTGTGCCCATTATAAGGGTTTTCCACCATCCCCGTGCTAAGTTCCTGGGTCTGTACACCTGCTGTGCCCATTATGAGGGGTTCCCATCATCCCTTTGCTGAGTTTCTGGGTCTGTACACCTGCTGTGCCCATTATAAGGGGTTTCCACCTTTCCTGTGCAGAGTTCCCAGGTCTGTACACCCGCTGTGCCCATTATGAGGGGTTTCCATCATCCTTGTGCTGAGTTACCGGGTCTGTACACCTGCTGTGCCCATTATGAGGGGTTCCCACTATCCCTGTGCTGAGTTCCCGGGTCTGTACACCCACTGTGCCATTATGAGGGGTTAATTTTGTTTATTGAAAAATCTTACAAACAACAACTTATATACAATAGAACCATAATAAATAAATAAAACATATTTACAAAATAATTGAATATGACTACACGAAACAGAAAGAACAAGAACAAAATAAAGGGTGCAAACCAAATTGCGCACAACATAATACCTACGAGAGAGCCAGACTAAGAAACATCACCGTCACCATGCATGTAGACTTTTATCAAAAATATATTTGATCTGAAAATCTAGGGGAGTGAAACAAGGATACAAAGAAAAGCCACACACCCCGAGATCAACAGGCAGCAGCTACAGAGTCCTGATATTCCTCCATGCCCTTATCCAGGCCTCCTGCCGCCATCTTTCTCAAGACCCTGAATCTTCCCAACCTCACCCAGAATGTCCTGCATCACCACTTCGACAGGGAGGATTTTACTCAGTAAGGATACCTGACACCGTGCACTCCACGTGAAATAACGGATTACTAGACTAACTAAAAAAAATGTTTCCAAATCATAATCCCGACGATTCTGGAATGCCCCATACACCCACTCTACATAACTCTTATGGGGGAGGAAGGGTATACTCAGAGCCCTCCCCACCCTCTTGTACACCTCTATATTAAAAGGGCGCTGAAGTAGAAAGTGATGCATGGACTCCACCACTCCACCACACTCCACTCTCGGGCAGCCCCGATCACTCATGAAAAGAAACTTCAAGTTGCCCTTCACATATAGTTTTCAATGAAAGGCAAGCCAAACCTGATCCCTAAACTTCATTTGGGATTCTCTCCAAATGAATCAATCGCAAACCCACCCCCAAAACCAGGCTTGGGCAATCCCTCAAGGCCAGTGGCTCGCAAAAAGCAGAGCCCATGATCCACTTCTCAAGAATGTTACTGGCCAATTAATCGAACATGAAAATAGTAATCGATTAATTTCATAATCGATTAGTTGTCGATTAAGCGATTAGTTGTTTCCGCCCTAGTTTAGTGCATGTCAAAGTAATTAGGAGAACACTATACAGATTTTACATAAATAAAACACAGAAAATAGCCATTTATCAGGTGATTATGTATCATTACTGCTAGGTAAAACTGTGCCCGTCAATTGCAGCTTCACTGTGCCCACTATGAGGTGTTCCCACGATTCCTTTACTGTGTTCCCAGGTCTGTAAACCTGCTGTGCCAATTATGAGGGGTTCCCACCATCCCTTTGCTTGGTTCCTGAGTCTGTACACCTGCTGTGCCCATTATGAGGGGTTCTCACCTTCTCAGTACTAAGTTCCCGAGTCTTTACACCCGCTGTGCCCATTATGAGGGGTTCCCACCATCCCCATGCTGAGCTCCCGGGTCTGTACACCTGCTGTGCTCATTATGAGTGGTTCCCACCTTCCCTGTGCTAAGTTCCCGGGTCTGTACACCCGCTGTGTCCATTATGAGGGGTTCCCACCATCCCTTTGCTGAGTTCCCGGGTCTGTACACCTACTGTGCCCATTATGAGGGGTTCCCATCATCCCTGTGCCGAGTTCCCAGGTCTGTACACCTGCTGTGCCCATTATGGGGGGTTCTCACCTTCCCTGTGCTAAGTTCCCGGGTCTGTACACCCGCTGTGCCAATTATGAGGGGTTCCCACCATCCCTGTGCTGAGCTCCTGGGTCTGTACACCTGCTGTGCCCATTATAAGGGGTTCCCACCATCCCTGTGCTAAGTTCCTGGGTCTGTACACCCGCTGTGCCCATTATGAGGGGTTTCCATCATCCCTTTGCTGAGTTTCTGGGTCTGTACACCCGCTGTGCCCATTATGAGGGGTTAATTTTGTTTATTGAAAAAATCTTACAAACAACAACTTATATACAATAAAACCATAATAAATAAATAAAACATATTTACAAAATAATTGAATTTGATAATACAAAACAAGAACATAATAAATGGTACAAACCAAATTGCGCACTACATAATCCCTATGGGAGAGCCAGACTAAGGAACATCACCGTCACCATGCATGGAGCCTTTTATCAAAAATATATTTCATCTTGAAAATCTAGGGGAGTGAATCAAGAATACAAAGAAAAGCCGCACACCCCGAGATCAACAGGCAGCAGCTACAGAGTCCTGATATTCCTCCACGCCCTTATCCAGGCCTCCTGCTGCCACCTGCCTTTCTCAAGACCCCGAATCTTCCCAACCTCACCCAGAATGTCCTGCACCACTACTTCGACAGGGAGGATTTTACCCCGTAAGGATACCTGACACCGTGCACTCCACGTGAAATAACGGACTACCAGACTAACTAAAAAAAGTGTTTCCAACTCATAATCCCGACGAGTCTGGAATGCCCCATACACCCACTCTGCATAACTCATATGGGGGAGGAAGGGTATACTCAGAGCCCTCCCAACCCTCTTGTACACCTCTATATTAAAAGGGCATTGAAGTAGAAAGTGATCCATGGACTCCACCACTCCTCCACACTCCACTCTCGGGCAGCCCCGATCACTCATGGAAAGAAACTTCAAGTTGCCCTTCACATATAGTTTTCCATGAAAGGCAAGCCAAGCCTGATCCCTAAACTTCATTGGGATTCTCTCCAAATTAATCAATCGCAAACCCACCCCCAAAACCAGGCTTGGGCAATCCCTCAAGGCCAGCGGCTCGCAAAAAGCAGAGCTCATGATCCGCTTCTCAAGAAGTTTCCTTGGAAGAGATTTGACTGTTACTTGCCACTGCCGAAGCATTTTCAAACACGGGGCAACATAAGCCGGGAGCTGTTCATGCTTGACCCTCAGGCTTTTCACTGGCCCACCATTTTCCCAGTCTCGCAGAAAGGGCCTAAACCAGGACTGGAAAATACCAACCCACCCAGGCGGTCTCTCTGCCAACATGTTACCAAGATTGTACTTCAGAAACATCAGAGAGAAAAAGACTACAGGGTTGACCATCCCTAGACCACCCTCCCGCCTAGGAAGGTATGTCACATTCCTTTTGACAAGGTTTATTCTGTTCCCCCATAACAGCTGGAAGAAACAACTATAGATCCTGGTATAGAGAGAAACTGGCAAAATGCAAACAAAACTGACATACAAAAAAATTGGAATCAGGTAAGTCTTGATCAGATCAACCTTTTCCCTCAAGGAAAGCTGCCAACCTTTCCAGCTTGCCACCTTGGCATCGGCATTCTCCAGCCTGTTCACCCAATTTGCATGACCATAGTCACCTGGGCCGAACTCAATGCCTAGAACTCGAATTTTTTGTTGGGGCTCCGGGAAGTCATCCGGGAGAACAAAGCTCTCACCTTCCACACCCATCCAGAAAGCTTCACACTTGTCCTGGTTGACCTTTGAACCTGATGCCTCTGCATACTGCCCTATCACTGAGACCACCTCCTGCGCCTCCGCAGTCCCAGAGATAAAAACAGAAACATCATCAGCATAGGCCACAACCTTCAAAGGAGGCTCACCAGCGATGCCCAAAGGTACCCCACACAATGGTCCACTCTCTAGCCTTCTAATGAAGGGGTCGATTGCAAACACATATAGCAGAGGACTCAATGGACACCCCTGACGCACACCTGAGCCGACCGCAAAGGGATGCCCGACCCAACCATTAACCAGAGGAAAGCTTTCAGCCCCTTTGTACAAAATCTTGAGCCAATCAATGAAACCCCCCTCCAGGTCATATTTGTCAAGAAGGAGCCACAAGTACTCATGATTAACCCGATCAAAGGCCTTAGCCTGATCCAATGTCAGCAAAAATTTACCCCAACCAGCAGCCCTACAACGCTCCAAGGCCTCCCGGACAGCTAACACCGCTGAGAAAGTGCTTCTACCTTGGACCGAACAGTGCTGGTGGCGGGATAACAAACTGCCTGCAACTGGTGATAATCGCCAGAAGAAAATCTTTGCCAGTATCTTCCTATCAACATTAAGAAGGCTAATGGGGCGCCAATTCCCAATCATGGAAGGATCTTTACCCTTTGACAGAAGGATCACTGCAGATTGCCTCATGGAGGGAGGGAGAGAACCCTCATTCAAACAGCCATTAAAAACCTCCGCAAGGTAGGGAGCCAGGATCGTCTTAAAACATTTATAGAACTTGGCTGTCAAACCATCTGGCCCTGGAGTTTTCTTGATGGCTAGTTTATCAATAGCCTGGATTACCTCATCTGCAGTGATTTCATCTGTCAAATTCATCAAAGGAACATTACTTTCCAGTCCTGGTGTAGAGTCCAAAAAACCCAACATCCTTGTCCGATCAAGGTTCCTTCCTCCCAGGAGATCGGCATAGTATGACCTGACAACCTCCAGGATTCCTGACCTAGACTTCGTCAGAGAGCCCGTACTGTCCCTCAGGCCATTGACCGTCTTAACTGCTACGCTCTGTTTACAGTTCTGGTAAGGGTCAGGCGAATGGTATTTCCCATAATCCCTCTCCTGAACCAAAGAGACGTGCCGGTCATATTGATGTCTCCTAAGGAGGAGCTTCACCTCAGAGATCGCCCCTGAATCTCCTCCATTCGAAACAAGGCGGTCAAGTTTCCTCCGCAAACGCTGGTAGGTGATATACTTATCTTGCTGCTTCTTTCTTCCTATGGCCTTGAAAAGCCCAACAGTCCGTCAAGCTCCCACCATTCTGACTTGCTGTTGCAAAAGTCTAGGATCGTTACCTGTGCTTGAAAAAAATCCTCAAAGGATTGTCTTACTTTCTCGTCTTCCAGGAGGGCCGAATTCAATCTCCAGATACCCCTCCCCCTAGGTGGCATGTCTGGGGCATTCAGAGTCACAGATAGAATACAGTGATCAGAAAACTCCACTGCCCGACACACAGGTGCCGAAAAAGCGGAGTCTCCCTTTAAAAAAAACCTATCTATCCTACTCTGACTACTACCTCGCTGAAAAGTGAACCCCGTGCTGTCTGGGCAGCGCTTAATGTGCGCATCTACCAGACCTGCTTCCCTAACTATCGCATTAAGAAAAAGGGTGTCATAGCCCAGCTTATCTCTGAAACCTCTCCTGTCTTTAGACCTAGTAATGGTGTTGAAATCACCTCCAAAGATAACCTGCTGGGCCGTAAAAAGAAAAGGCTTAATCTTTGTAAAGAGGCATTTCCTGTCCCACTTCGTCTGGGGACCATAGATGTTAATCAGGCGCAAGTCCTGCCCCTTCACAGAGACGTCTAAGACCATGCATCTCCCTATCTCTACCTCAATTACCCGCCGGCACGTTACCATACCAGAAAAAAAAAGGACTGCAACTCCGCTGTAAGGCTCGGCCGCAAGAGACCAAAATGAGGGACCACGTCTCCACTCCTTCTTTGCCAGATGTATATCGGCCAGACTACTCAGATGGGTCTCTTGTAAAAACAAAATGTCAGCATCAAACTCGCTGAGCAAAAATAAGGCCACATGACGAGCACTTACTGATCTTAAGCTGGCAACATTAATGGTTGCCACTTTTAACGGAGTGGGAACTGCCATTAGGGTAGTTGAGGCAGCCGTTTCTTAGCCTGACTACTCCCTCTTCCTGGAGAACCAGCGCGCTTTATTGCACCCTGGCACTCATCATCCATAGAGGATGCAGAACTGAATGAGTCCCATTCATCCTCATCATCATCATCATCAGACAGGACCTTAAACTTATTTTCTAAAGGCAAAAATTTAGGATTTAAGGTAACTGAACCCCCTTTTTTCCTTCTTTTGCCCCTCCTCCTCCTATCCTCCAACCACTCCATATCATCCTTAGATAAACCAGACTCAACAGCCTCCCCACCCCTATCCTCCCCTTCAACCCCCTCCCCCCCACTCCCCCTTCCCTTATCTACCACCAGGCCAGCCTCTCCACCATCCACCCCACTCCTCTGCACCCCACGATCCTCAATAGAAACCCTGCAGCGTCGGGGGAGGGGGGTTGGCACCACACCTGACGCACCTGCCTCAGCACCTCTTGCTGCCTCTGCAATTTTAGAAGACACAGACACAGAAGGATTGGACACATTTTTGGCAACCGATACCTTACCTACAGAAGACATGGGCACACTAGGTAAACGCACAGACTGGGGAGACACAGACACATTAGGTATTGGCACAGACTGGGGCACCACAGATTGGGGAGACACATTGGGTATTGGCACAGACTCAGATGGACTCACAGGCACCCTAGCTGCTGAGCTCCGAGCATCCTCCATGTCGAAGAACTCTCTCATGAGCTCAGGATTGTTGTGCATTGCCTCAGGACACTGACTGTAAGGATGTCCCACCGCATTGCACAGATTGCACCTGATGATATTACAGTCCTTCGCCAAATGTCCTATACCCTGACACAGAGAGCACTTCATCACTGGACAGGAGGATGCAAGATGTCCTTTATCTCCACACTTATTGCAGAGCTTTGGCTGGCCTGGATAGAAGATGGTCAGCCTGTCCCTTCCCAGGAAAGCTGAGGATGGCAGATGCTGGACAACATTATCAACAACCTTTAATTTTAGCTGCACAGACCATCCCCCCGTCCATATTCCCCGATCGTCCACAATCTTTTTTAGGGGGCTCAGGACATCTCCATACCTCCTCAACCATACAGATAAATCCCCTTGCGGTATGGATTCATTGCGGACCAAAATTGTGACCATTTTAATGAGGGGCTGGCGTGATATAAGCTTTGGGATGAGCCCTTTCCAGTCCGGCAGGCCCCTACACACGTGTTCATACTTCTCCCAAAATATGTCCAAAGACTCCGGACGGATAAAGGACAAATCATATTCATAGGAACCTGCCGGACTGATCAGGGCGAAGATATCTGTGGGTGTAAACCCCATCTGTAGAATCTTATCCACCACTGTCCTCCTATGTGGGGGGATTCCACCGCCTTCCCATTTTAACTGCACAACATTCCTCCTTTTAAACATGGAGGAAGATAAAACATTTTCATGCTCCTTCCCTGCTTGCTGCCCCTTCCCAGATCTTGTAGCAGCAACACCAGCATAAGTTTTTCTTATACCAGCAGCATTTGCAGTCTTGTCCTTAGACACAATCAAACCTGCTGGCAGAGAGTCTGAATCAGCTGGGATAGCAGTCTTCTGATTAGAGGCAGGACCCTCCCTCTCCCCCGAGCACATGGTTTCTTTTCTGGGATCAATCACAGTCATGGCTGCTGCAGACTCCTGGAAAGTTGCAGCACTACTGCACCCAGCATCTCCTCCACCATTCACAGGAACAGCCGCTGTGCCTGGTCCAAGCAAAGTCTCTGTATTGTCCATGGACCTCTCTGCAGACTGAAGCTGACAGTTATTAGCAGATGTTATTGCATGTTGTGTATTGTCTATGGGTCTGGGCTGACTGCCTGCAGCACTACAACCCTCAGCCAGAACATTGTCATTAAAGTTCACACCATCATCCTGCACACACATTGTACCTGCACCTTGTCTCTCCACAGGTCTTTCTTCCACAGGGCTAGGAACGGCGTCCATCTTTTCCTCATCATCCTGGGAAACCACACCTGGAGGGGATTCAAGTTTATTGATGAAATCCAGCATGGCAGAACCTTCAACCTCCTGCTCAGATGTTCCACATTGCTGGGGAGTGAAGGGGACAGAGGCCTCCACCATTGAAGGCTCAGCAGATGCCTGAGGTGTTGAAGAGCTGGGCTCATCCTCCGGGCCCACTTTCTCACTCTCTGCTGTCTGTAGCTGCATCTCCTCACTGGTCTCCTCACCCTCCATGCAGGAAGCGGCTCCTCTTCTCATTTGGCTGAATCTTTCTTCATTCTTATATTTTTCTTTAAATGCTCCACTACTCTCCTTCAGAGAACTCACCAGTTCTTTCTGCTTCCGCAGAGCTTGTTCCAGGTCTTTCAGCTCAGGCCTCAGAGCCGGTCTTTTCTTGCTGAACACTTTGGCACAAATCTGCTTTTTCTTTTTAAATTCATTTTTCAAAGCCACCAACTTCTCCTCTTCCTTCTCAATCCGCTTCAGCGTTTCAATAACCCTCCGTCTAAAGGCAGACAGGGACTCATCTTTCCTTGGGCCAGGCCCAGTGTCGTCCACAGGCTGAGGCCTATCCAGGGGGCCTCCACCAGGGTCCTCCCCTCAGGATCCTGCATCACTCCTGGGGCAGAGGAGCAACTCTAGTCCCTGGTCTCTGGAAGCACAGGAGCAAAGGAACTGGCAACCTCACACCTCGCTGTCAGGGAGTGGAATGGCAGTTTCCCACCTTTCCTGTGCCGAGTTCCCGGGTCTGTACACCCACTGTGCCCATTATGAGGGGTTCCTATCATCCCTGTGCTGAGTTCCCGGGTCTGTATACCTGCTGTGCCCATTATGAGGGGTTCCCACCATCCCTGTGCTGAGTTCCCGGGTCTGTACACCAGCTGTGCCATTATGAGGGGTTCATTTTGTTTATTGAAAAATCTTACAAACAACAACTTATATACAATAAAACCATAATAAATAAATAAAACATATTTACAAAATAATTGAATATGACTACATGAAACAGAAAGAACAAGAACATAATAAATGGTGCAAACCAAATTGCGCACAACATAATCCCTACGAGAGAGCCAGACTAAGAAACATCACCGTCACCATGCATGTAGCCTTTTATGAAAAATATATTTGATCTGAAAATCTAGGGGAGTGAAACAAGGATACAAAGAAAAGCCACACACCCCGAGATCAACAGGCAGCAGCTACAGAGTGCTGATATTCCTCCACACCCTTATCCAGGCCTCCTGCCTACTCAGTAAGGATACCTGACACCGTGCACTCCACGTGAAATAACAGACTACTAGACTAACTAAAAAAAGTGTTTCCAAATCATAGTCCCGACGAGTCTGGAATGCCCCATACACCCACTCTACATAACTCATATGGGGGAGGAAGGGTATACTCAGAGCCCTCCCCACCCTCTCGTACACCTCTATATTAAAAGGGCACTGAAGTAGAAAGTGATCCATGGACTCCACCATTCCACCACACTCCACTCTCGGGCAGCCCCCATCACTCATGGAAAGAAACTTCAAGTTGCCCTTCACATATAGTTTTCAATGAAAGGCAAGCCAAACCTGATCCCTAAACTTCATTGGGATTCTTTCCAAATTAATCAATCGCAAACCCACCCCCAAAACCAGGCTTGGGCAATCCCTCAAGGCCAGTGGCTGGCAAAAAGCAGAGCTCATGATCCGCTTCTCAAGAAGTTTCCTTGGTAGAGATCTGACTTTTCCTGCTGTTACTTGCCACTTCCAAAGCATTTTCAAACACGGGGCAACATAAGCCGGGAGTTTATCATGCTTGACCCTGAGGATTTTTACTGGCCCACTATTTTCCCAGTCCCGCAGAAAGGGCCTAAACCAGGACTGAAAAATGCCAACCCACCCAGGCGGTCTCTCTGCCAACATGTTACCAAGATTGTACTTCACAAACATCAGAGAGAAAAAGACTACAGGGTTGATCATCCCTAGACCACCCTCCCGCCTAGGAAGGTAAGTCACATTCCTTTTGACAAGGTTTATTCTGTTCCCCCATAACAGCTGGAAGAAACAACTATAGACCCTGGTATTGAGAGAAAATGGCAAAACGCAAACAAAACTGACATACAGAAAAATCAGAATCAGGTATGTCTTGATCAGTTCAACCTTTTCCCTGAAGGAAAGCCGCCAACCTTTCCAGCTTGCCACCTTGGCATCGGCATTCTCCAGCCTGTTCACCCAATTTGCATGACCATAGTCACCTGGGCCGAAATCAATGCCTAGAACTCTAATTTTTTGTTGGGGCTCCGGGAAGTCATCTGGGAGAACAAAGCTCTCACCTTCCACGCCCATCCAGAAAGCTTCACACTTGTCCCGGTTGACCTTTGAACCTGATGCCTCTGCATACTGCCTTATCACTGAGACCACCCCCTGCACCTCCCCAGTCCCAGAGACAAAAACAGAAACATCAACATAGGCCACAACCTTCAAAGGAGGCTCACCAGCGATGTCCAAAGGTACCCCACACAATGGTCCACTCTCTACCCTTCTAATGAAGGGGTTGATTGCAAACACATATAGCAGAGGACTCAATGGACACCCCTGACGCACACCTGAGCCGACCACAAAGGGCTGCCCGACCCAACCATTAACCAGAGGAAAGCTTTCAGCCCCTTTGTACAAAATCCTGAGCCAATCAATGAAACCCCCCTCCAGGCCATATTTGTCAAGAAGGAGCCACAAGTACTCATGGTTAACCCGATCAAAGGCCTTAGCCTGATCCAATGTCAGCAAAAATTTACCCCAACCAGCAGCCCTACAATGCTCCAAGGCCTCCCGGACAGCTAACACCGCTGAGAAAGTGCTTCTACCTTGGACCGAGCAGTGCCGGTGGCGGGATAAAAAACTGCCTGCCACTGGTGATAATCGCCAGAAAAAAATATTTGCCAGTATCTTTCTATCGACATTAAATTGGTTGTAAACCCTTACAGACCACTTTTACCTACAGGCAAGCCTAGATTAAGGCTTACCTGTAGGTGCAAGAAATATTTCCTAAACCTACATGGATTAGGAGACATTTGCAAAAGAAAGGCACGATGTGTATGGCGCATGCGCCGTAGACAACGGCGCGCAGGCGCACTGAGCGTGCCATTTCTAACGACAATCATGCCGTTAGTGGCGGCACCAGCGCGCATGCGCAGTAGAGACGTCTTTGCGGCTCCGGCCAATCACAGCGCCGGAGCCGTGATACCCGGAAGGAAGATGGACGCTTCATACAAGAGGGGACAGTGGTGACATTGCAGGCTCC
Source organism: Aquarana catesbeiana (assembly GCF_042186555.1). Taxonomy (NCBI): domain Eukaryota; kingdom Metazoa; phylum Chordata; class Amphibia; order Anura; family Ranidae; genus Aquarana; species Aquarana catesbeiana. The sequence continues at coordinate 237,728,406 of NC_133332.1, read as the reverse complement.
TGTGTCAGGTAAGTGACACTTAATGGGCTATATCTCCTGGGGCAGAGAAGCAACTCTAGCCCCTGGTCTCTGGAAGCACAGGAGCAAAGGAACCAGCAGCCTCACACCTCACTGTCAAGGAGCAGAATGACAGTTTCCCACCATCCCTGTGCTGAGTTCCCGGGTCTGTACACCCGCTGTGCCCATTATGAGGGGTTCCTATCATCCCTGTGCTGAGTTCTACCCCTTCCCGCCGACCGTACGCAGATATGCGTACTCGGCTTTCCGGGGTTATACCGGGATGATGCCTGCAGCTGCAGGCATCATCCCGGTACCGTTGTTTCCAGCGGGCGATCGGCTACCCGTCTATAACAACCGATGCGGCTAAAAGCCGCTCGGTTGTTATACCGGAGGAGCGGGAGGGGACATCCCCCCCCTCCCGCCGCCTCCCGCCGCTGTTACCGGGCCTCCCGTGCGATCGGGAGGCCCGGTGTTTAATCGGGAATCTTCGGCGGCTGGGGGCGGGCTGGAACGAAGCTGTGAGCGGCTTCGTTCCAGCCTTCTTGTTGTAAACGCGGAAGCGACGTCATGACATCACTTCCCGTTTACTCGGCTGCCAATGGCGCCGAATTTTAAAAAGTACACAGTATTCAGAATCGCCGTTTTCGGCGATCTGAATACTTTGAAGTGTAAAGGAGGGATGGGGGGTCTTTTAGACCCCCCATCCCTCCATAAAGAGTACCTGTCACCACCTATTACTGTCACAAGGGATGTTTACATTCCTTGTGACAGCAATAAAAGTAAAAAAAAAAAAAAATTTTTTTTAAACACAGTTTATAAAGTAAAAAAATAAATAAATAAATAAAATTTTTTTTTTAAAGTGCCCCTGTCCCCGCAAGCTCGCGCAGCGAAGAAAACGCATACGGAAGTCGTGCCCGCATATGTAAACCGGGTGTTCAAACCACACATGTGAGGTATCGCCGCGATCGTCAGAGCGAGAGCGAGCAATAATTCTAGCCCTAGACCTCCTCTGTAGCTCAAACCTGGTAACCGTAAAAAATTTTTAAAGCGTCGCCTATGGAAATTCATAGGTACCGTAGTTTGTCGCCATTCCACGAGTGCCTGCAATTATAAAGGGTGACATGTTTGGTATCTATTTACTCGGCGTAACATCATCTTTCACATTATACAAAAAAATTGGGGTAACTTTACTGTTTGGATTTTTTAAAATTCATGAAAGTGTCCCTTTTCCAAAAATTTGCGTTTAAAACACCGCTGCACAAATACCGTGTGATAAAAAATATTGCAACAATCGCCATTTTATTCTCTGCTAAAAAAATATATATAATGTTTGGGAACTCTAAGTAATTTTCTAGCAAAAAATACGGATTTTAACTTGGAAACACCAAATTTCAAAAATAGGCTTAGTCATGAAAGGGTTATAAGTGTGGTCTCAGATCTGGGCATTCCTCTCTAGGGGTCCAATCACTGACTGTCTGACTGACACCCTCTCCATCCAACATTACTTTGTATCTCTTCTAAACTGTTCAGTAGCTCAGTACATTCTCTGCACTCATTTAAGATGGCCATAGATGATTCTTTTTTAATTTTATTCCTACTACAGCCACCTTAAATGAATGCAGAGAATGTACTGAGCTGCTGAACAGGTAAAAGAAGTAAAGTAATCTGAGAAGGAAAGGGTGGCAGCATAGGTGTGCGCAGCCTATCGCATTAGGGTGTGCACCAAATGTCAAAAGCATGTGAGTGTGTGTAGGTGTGTGTGTATATATATATATTCTTATAAATAAATGTAAACAAACATTTTATAATGTAAGAAGGTCTTTCCCATCTCTCTGCCGGCACAGTGAAAGAAAAGTGCAAAATGTGGAGGGTATGACAGTGAGCAGTATGTACAGGAGAGGAGCATGGGAGGTATGAGAGTGAGCAGTATGTACAGGAGAGGAGCGTGGGAGGAATGAGAGTGAGCAGTATGTACAGGAGTGGAGCGTGGAAGGTATGAGAGTGAGCACTATGTACAGGAGAGGAGTGTGGGGGGTATGACAGTGGGCATTATGTACAGGAGAGGAGTGTGGGGGGTATGACAGTGGGCACTATGTACAGGAGAGGAGCGTGGGAGGTATGAGAGTGAGCAGTATGTACAGGAGAGGAGCGTGGAAGGTATGAGAGTGAGCAGTATGTACAGGATAGGAGCGTGGGAGGTATGAGAGTGAGCAATATGTACAGGAGAGGAGCATGGGAGGTATGAGAGTGAGCAATATGTACAGGAGAGGAGCATGGGAGGTACGAGAGTGAGCAATATGTACAGGAGAGGAGCATAGGAGGTATGAGAGTGAGCAATATGTACAGGAGAGGAGCGTAGGAGGTATGAGTGTGAGCTGTATGTACAGGAGAGGAGCATGGGAGGTACCAGAGTGAAAGCACTCTGTGTATGTGGTTTCCAGATTATGTGAAGTTAATGTATAACCATTCAAATTTAACCCTGTGTTGATCCAAACTCTGTAAAATCCAAAGTGTAAATTCACCATATAAAAACAAAACACTCTAAGGCTAAGTTCACATCTATGCGTGTGGGTAACGCATGCAAAATTGCATGCCTTCCCAACGTGCAAAGAAATGTGCCTTCCTTATCCAGATGTGCAGCAGTGCCATTATTTGTTATTGGCATCTCCATGCATCTGCAAACATGTGGACCAAACTACAGGGTGCCGCACACTTTTGGAAAAGATTCAGGACTTCTTTTCCATGTTGCTCGTGCGTAGGGCAGCCCATTGAAATGAATGGACTGCCCTACACGTAATGCATGAAAACCATGCCTGTACGTGCGGGTGTGAAAAAAGCCTAACTGAGTAGATGCAAAATAACAATTCTCAATAAAAAAAAAATCATTATTCTCTAAATAATCAGTGTTCATACAATTGCACTACCACGTAAATAACTGTGAACACTGTGCTCTGCTCTGTTTATTGAGGACAGTTAAAGTGGGGTTCCACCCAAAAAAACAAAAATACATGAAAAATCCTAAAAAAAATAAAACATTTGGATATTTTTTTTTTTTTAACTTACCTCTAAATGCCTGTTGCTAGGGGGTCCCTCGTAGTCTGCCCCTTCCAGTGCCTGGGCTGGTGACATCACTTCCCCCTCGGCACAGGAAGGGCTCCGCTCTGCTCCCTCCCTCCTATCAATCATCTGGGACCCATTACAGGTCCCAGGTGACTGAGCGGCCAATCATGGCGCGCGGCGCTGCTCGCGCATGTGCAGTGGGTGCCAGGCTGTGAAGCCACAGCCCGGCGCCCACAGTTGCAACGTTTTCCCTGAACGGAGGGGGAAACGAGCGGGGCTTCGATCCCCCGCATCGCTGGACCCAGGGACAGGTAAGTGTCCAATTAAAAGTCAGCAGCTGCAGTATTTGTAGCTGCTGACTTTTAATTTTTTTTTTTTTCATGGGCCCCCTGGGTGGAACTCCTCTTTAACTTGTGTATAGAATGTTTAGTTTATGTGGGGAATTTACATGTTGATTTACAGAGTTTGGAGAACACAGGGTTAAATTGAATGGTTATAAAGTTTCTTCAGATTATCTGGACATACACAGAGTGTGGGGGTTGTTTATATAGTGATATGTGCTTCCAAGATATCTGTTAGCAAGGCTGAAGATTTAGCCGACTCCCCCATACACACTCTGCTCTTCCGATCCTTTGTATTAGCTTAATCATTCTCATCAAACTGCAAACAAATCCTCCTGAATAGTTCTGATGTGAAACTGCCAGCTTACCTCTCCAAATTGACTTTTCTTAGAAAGCTCCGGCGAAATTTTTTTTTTTAAAAGTCAGCAGCTACAAATACTGCAGCTGCTGACTTTTAAAACATGGACAACTACCTGTCCAGGGCGCCCGCGATGTCGGCACCCGAGGCCGAACCGTCTCTCGGTCCTTAGGTGCTGCTGCCTCCATCTTCGGTAAGGGAATCAGGAAGTGAAGGCTTGCGGCTTCACTTCCCGGTTCCCTACTGCGCATGCGCGAGTCGCGCAGCGCAATACGGATGGTCCCTGCTGTCTCTGGGACCTGTGTGTTTCCCAGCAGACAGGGGGGGGAGCAGGAAGCGGCGTAAATACCCGCAGATTCTGCAGATATCTATGCCGGAAGTGGGTGCAGATACCTGTATAATACAGGTATCTGCACCCCCCTCCCCCCTGAAAGGTGCCAATTGTGACACCAGAGGGGGGGAGGAATCCGATGAGCGGAAGTTCCACTTTTGGGTGGAGCTCCACTTTAGAACATCAGCTCAGCTCACCCCCTTCCCTGCACAGTGTCAGCAGCACCTGGCAGACATAGAATAGCAGAGCAGGCCTGGTAATCTGATCCTAGAGTGAGAGAGCTCCGCCCCTCCCTGCAACCAATCAGCTGTATCACAGCACACTGAACTGGATACAAACTTAAAGTGGAGTTCCACCCAAAAGTGGAACTTCCACTCATCAGATTCCTCCCCCCCTCCGGTGTCACAGTTGGCACCTTTCAGGGGGGAGGGGGGTGCAGATACCTGTATATTACAGGTATCTGTACCCACTTCCGGAATAGATAGCCGCAGAATCTTATTTACGCCACTTCCTGTCCCCCCCGCTGTCTGCTGGGAAACACATGGGTCCCAGAGACAGCAGGGACCAGCCGTATTGCGCTGCGTGACTCGCGCATGCACAGTAGGGAACCGGGAAGTGAAGCCGCACGGCTTCACTTCCTGATTCCCTTACCAAAGGGGGGGAGAGACGGTTAGGCCTCGGGTGCCGACATCGCAGGCGCCTTGGACAGGTAAGTGTCCATGTTTTAAAAGTCAGCAGCTGCAGTATTTGTAGCTGCTGACTTTTAAAAAAAAAATTTCGGCGGAGCTCCGCTTTAAAACAGTTCTGAGTCCACAGTACACCAAGTAAAAGAATCATATGAGTTGTTAGAAGACAGTACACTGAAAGAATCGTAAGTCCCCACCAGCAGAACAATACACTAAATCAATGATCAAGTAGGAGCAGTGATAAGGTACGGACAGCCTGAGGCCCCTTTCACACTGGTGCGATTTGTCCTGCGACTTGGGACTGCAAAGTCGCATGACAAGTTATACTCCATGATTTACAATGAGTAAGATTCATATCTGTGTGACTTCAAGCCACAGCGCCTTCAAAGTAGTCCCTGCACTACTTTAGTGTGTTTTTTATGCGACTTGAGGCAGAGACCTCAAGATTACACAGACATTGCTTCAAGTCACGGCAAAAATCGTTTTCAAAATCACGCGACTTTCAAGTCGCACAAGTGTGAAAGGAGCCTTAACGATTGGATTTTATTACCGTGGGTACTTAACCCACGGTAGTAAAATCCAATCATTATTCCTGCGCATGCGCTGTAAAGACTACGGACAAATCTGATGGCTAGCAATCAGAATGCAGTTCACATGCACAAACACCAGCTTTTCATTTAGGCTCCGTTTCCACTTTTGCAACTTGTCCTGCGACTTGGGACTGCAAAGCCGCATGACAAGTCGTACCCCATGATTTCCAATGAGAACCGTTCATATCTGTGCGATTTCAAGTCACAGCGACTTCAAAGTAGTCCCTGTACTACTTTGGTCCCACATTGATGCGACTTGAGGTCCATAGACATCAAGAATACACAGGCATTGCTTCAAGTCGCATCAAAATTATGGCAGAATCGTGCGACTTTCAGGCTGCAATAGTGGAAACATAGGCTAACATAGCTGTTTGTGTGTCACCAAAATTGATGATGCTGGCTAATCTGACAAATTGTGGTCTGACAGTCTGGCACAACAATAGACTTGTGCTTTGAGCCAATGAACTAAATCCAAGTAAACGTCCTCAGGAGGACCTGCCAACCTTCTGTGTATCAGTCTTCTGATTCTAATCATTTAATAAGGTTGAGTGAGAGCTTTGGTTTCAATTGCTTGTCAGCAGACTCAGCAAGTGAAACGAAGAATCCAAGAATTGATTCATTGAATCGGTTTATATCAGTGAGTAGTTCGAAATGAACCGATTCACTTTAAAGATCTGGACTTCCTATCACTACTGGCAGTAGGAGTGCCCCGCCTCCAGGTTCTCTGGGCAGACGGCACTGGAGATAGGGGGGAGGATCCAAGTGAATGAGGACACAGATCGAACATACATGAGACTTTGGGGGGAGATAGAAAAACGAGATTGGAAGCATCTAAATGCATACACTACCTCGATCTAGCAGCAGGCTGCAGCCACTCGTCTGCTGCTCTCCAGGCTCCGCTAGTCCACTGCTTCCATTCCAAGGGAGAGAGAGGCCGGAGGGGGGGCGGAGTGCAGATGTAGATCACTCCGCTGGCACCTGTGGAAACCTGCAGCCGGAACTAAAGAAGCTGCATCGGCAAATGCGCCTGGGTTACTCCGCGGCTGAGGTCCTAGTTCCCTGCTCAATCACCTCCCACTCGCAGCACAGCTGTTTTTACTGGCCCCAGTGGTGGTGACTGCGTTACACAGGGACAGGACAGATGTTGCAGGCATTTAGCACTGACAAAACTTGTGAAACACAGACAGGGCTGGATTATTAGGGTGTGCCTGGGCACACCCCGTGAGCATGCCTATGGGTGGCAGTCAGTGATTGGAATGGTCAGATCTGAGACCAGAGGATGCAGGATGAGAGCAGTGAAGATCTATGCAAACAGGAGATAGTGAAGGAGGGGGGAGGGGGAGGATCGATGTGATAGGGAAGAGAGAGGGGAAGTAAAGTTGAAGATTAAAAGTTTTGCTGTGGAGTCAGTCAGGACACAGTGATAATAGCCCCTTCTGCCCCCCTCCAGTCCTGGCATGTACTGTACCTGGAGATCTGTGTGATCCCTCTGTGTGCACTGCTGGATGCCGAGTCTGTGTCACAGGGAGAAGAATTAGCAGCTGCCTCTACCTCTGCACAGGCCTATCGCTCCCAGTCTGCCCTGAAGCCCGCCACCATTCTTCTGCTGGTGATTCCCCTCACTTGCTGTAGGAGACTGGCAGCATGTGAGCCAATGACACTGCAGGTCCGATAAAAGCCCCACCCTAGGGACCTGCCAATCAATTACAATAACAGGAAACCTAATGCTAGAGGTGGAGTTTTTGGGGGCGCAGAGATTATAGCCCCGAGCACACTCTAAACTACGCCAATAGAGCTTCTTAGCCCCAATCATGTGTTTACACACACGTCATGCCTCCAATAGCACCCCTGTGTCCGGCGCCCTTAACACACCCACTTAAAGGGACACTTTAAAAAATAAGTTTTTTTTTTTTGAGAATATTTTTTTTAATAAGTAGCTTTGGGGAGGGGTGGCTCCCCTGCGCCCCTTATTGACGGGCCGCCACCGATATTTACTGTATGTAGGTTCATTTGTTGGCAAAGGGTTTGACCTGTCTCCCCAACAGGACTTTATTTTGCGGAGAAGGGTCTAACCCTTTTTTTCAGAAATTTTACCACCTCTCTTATTCACTTGTTGATAAATATAATAAGCGATTACAACCTTTTGACTATATTTTGTCTCGCCAGTCTTGAATGCAGCTCTTACCATGCAGTTAATAACAAATGATAACAACTGTGCTAAAAATAAAGATTGAATTTATTTACACAGAAATAAACAAATAATTGAAGATAATAGGGGACTTTATGCGTGCTTAACTAACAAGGATACATTCATATATTCCATAAAATCATGAAACAATTTTATTCCAAATCCATTTAAAAACATAATAAAATCAGTAACATATCATGGTCTTTACTACCAGTAAGCAGTTATAGTGACATTTTCCATGCTACAATGATGTTACTTTCTCAACATGTTTCATGAGAATGGTTATTGTAGCACTTAAAACTGTACAAAAAAAACAAAAAATTATATAACAGTAAGTATAACTACAATTTTAAATGATTGTTTCTACCTTGGAACACGTCTTGGACACATACCTGTTCAATAATTAAGTAAATTTTATTCAAAAATGGAACATATATGTATTATAATTGCGTAATGAAAAATATAGTACTTAAACCAGCAAACCCCTCTAATTTAAACATTAAAGTGATATTAAAATATTATTATTTTTTTGCACAGAGCAGCCCAGACCCTCCTCTTCTCAGGTCCCTTGCCAATGATTCTGGCTCCTCCCACCTGCTGTGGCACCAGGGCTGAGCTGCTGTTCTGTGTGTCCATTCAGACACAGAGCTGTTGCCCGGCCCTGCCCCCTCTCTCTCCTCATTGGCTCACTGACTTTGATTGGGAGCCATTGGAGCCCGCTGCTTTCTCAGCCAATGAGGAGGGAGAGTGCCCGACAGCTGAGCCTCATGTGCAACATCACTGGTTGGAGATGGGGCTCAGGTAAGTATTAGGGGGCCTGAGGGGTGTGCTGCACACAGAAGTTTTTTTTATCTTTATGCATTCTATGCATAAAGATATAAAAAACCTTCTGCCTTAAAAAACCTTCTGCCTTTAGAACCATTTTAAAATAAACCAGTTCCAGCCCTATCATGGGTCCCGATGGGCCCATCGGTCCCACGCGACAGTTTGAGAGGGTCTGCAAATTGACGCCCACATTTAGGTGTCAATGTTGCCTTCCGAGCACTGCCACTAACCCTCCCTCCCAGCACTGCCACTGACCCCCCCAGCACTGCCACTGACCCCCTCTCCCTGCACTGCCTCTCCCAGCACTGACCCCCACCCCTTCCCAGCACTGCCTCCCCCAGCACTGCCTCCCCCAGCATGACCAGAAAATGTGTAGGATGGTTCCTCGATCTTTCCGGCATCTCCAACAGAGGTCAGATGTTGAGGGAAAATATTTATGTAGCTGTGATGGGGTTCTATACCATCTCGACAGAATTTTAAAATTGGTCTCCTGCGCTTTTGTACAGATGGAGGATTTGTGTGTGAAATGGAGGATATGGAGTCGCTGTTTTGGGTTGAAGCTGCGATTTAAATCTCATTCCCACCCGGTCAATCCTGGGGGTTGGAAGTCATCTGGGGGCGTATTCAACAGGTTGTATGTGAGTGATAGCGTGTGTGGGTAGAGTTCCCGTGTCCGTGCAGTATTCCTCAAAGGTCGTGAGAGGCTGGCTAGGTTCTCTAGGGTTAATGTGAAAAATTCAATAAAATCTTTGGAAATAAAAAACAAAGGGGAACTTATAGTTATTGACCGATGGCGGTATAGTCAACTAAAACATTTTATCGAAACACTCCCTCGACCCGTCAGATCTAATAAAAATGTACGCCCCTCAGAGAAACTGTGTATTGATAAAATAGGGAAGAAGGGGATTTCTAGGATCTATAGAGTGTTAATAGAATTGAAGGGAGCAGAAACACTGCCATTTATTAAGAAGTGGGAGTTGGAATTGGATTCAAAACTCAAAGAACCAGAGATCGGGATTTTATTAAAGCGGGTACACGCAACATTGGTTAATTACAAGATGTCGGAGCTAAATTACAAGTGCATGGCGAGATGGTATATTACTCCAGATAGAGCATATAAGTACCAGAGCGAAACATCGCAATATTGTTGGCGGGGATGTAAAGAGATCGGGACAATGGCGCATATTTGGTGACATTGTCCGGAAATCAAAAAATTCTGGGGTGAGATCAGGCAAATCATTAGTGAGATAACTCACATTAGAGTCCCTGACGATCCATGGGTGTGCTTATTTCATGGGTTTAGATTGCCAACTAGGACATATCTGAGAACACTATTACCACAACTCTTGAACGCAGCCAAAAGCCTTATACCCAGATACTGGCGAGAAAAAAGGTGTCCTACATTGCAGGACTGGTATAATAAAACAAACGAAATCCAAAGTCTTGAATATCTGAGGTATAGTAAGGGAATGGGAATGGAAGAGTACAAAGAAAAATGGAGGGATTGGTTAGAGTTCAAGTGTTCATCAAGGTGTGCTGAGACAATGGGAATTTAAAATAAAAACGTGGTCTTGCCCCTTAAACAGTTAGACACTTGGAGGAAGTAAAAGGAGTGTAGAAAAGAGTAGACTAGTACTGATAGGTGTCAAGGAGCGGGGTGGATGGGTAGGGTTGGGAGGGGTGACATTTGGGGGGGGGTGTAGAATCATGGATGGATTTATGGGAGCCTTTATATTCCTTGTATTAGATTTTTCGACTGTTCCTAGTGAGGAGAGGCTCCATTAAAGGAATTGGTCATATGTGCTGGGGACATCTATACTTGTAATTAAGAACAAGAGGAAAGGAAAAAGAAAAAAAAAAACAAAACAAAAAAACGCCACAATGATGTGAAAACGAGTCGGGATAAGATTGAACTGTAAAGTTGAAACATGCCCTTATGGTCACTGACGTGGTTAAAAAAAAAAAAAGGAAGGGGCCTGCAGGGTCTGTAAGTTCTGATAAGGACAGCCATCTGCCCACTGTTCGGAAGTGTGAGGCTTGGAAATGACCTGATCTGATCTTATTTTGAAAAACGACGTCACTAAGTCCGGGCATGAATTGCAGATTACCCAAAATATGGGTCAGGGGCGAATTACTAGACGAGATTGCGGTCCGGTGTAGGAGATTGGCGCAAATACATGTTGTGGGCCCAATGAGAGCGTGTCGTTTGACACATGTTGAAAGCGAAGCGTAACACCACGGTACGGGACTTTGTGCCTGTTCCAATCGAGGCCACAACTTAGCGTTGTGATGTAGGCACCAGTCTACGAGCCTACTGAGATGTGATGCATAATAGTAGGTTTGTATGTCCGGCATAGCCAGGCCACGTGGTGTTTGGGTAGTGAAAGTAACGTCCTGCTTAGCCGTGGTCGTTTACATGCCCAGATGAACTTTATAAATAGTGAGTGCGTCAGTTTAAAGTAACTCGTCGGGATATGGATAAATAAGGCCTGGAGGAGATATAAAAATTTAGGAAGGATGCTCATTTTCAGTATGTTACAGCGACCGAACCACGAGTGGAGGCCCATGTGCCAAACGTTGAGAAGAGTTTGAACCGATTTTAGAAGGGAGGGGGGGAGTTTAGGTCGAATATTTTGGGAAATTTCGGAGGAATGAAAGTGCCCAGATATTTCAGCGCGGTGTCTGTCCATTTCAAGTTGAAGTTGTAGGAGTTACGTCTGGGGTATACCAACTCCCATTGCTTCTGATTTAGTAAAATTGTTTTTTAGATTGGACAGCGCTCTGTAGATTTAAAATTCATGTAGCAGATTTGGAAGGGAAATGACAGGTTTTGTAAGTGAAAACATCATATCTGCGTATGCAGATACTTTTTGTTTGCGAGTTTCCCACACTAACACCGGTGACGTCTGGTTTGAGCCGCATATGACACAGAAAGGGCTCCAGGGACAGGGCGATTAGGAGGGGCGACAAGAGGCATCCCTGTCTAGACCCGTTGGTGATCTTGAAGGGTTCTGATAAAACCCCATTTGCCCTGACCCTAGCTGACGGGCTGGAGTAAATGGACCCCACCCAGTTCGCCATATTGCTGCCCAGTCCTAGACTGAAAACATGAAGGGCCAGTGGACTGGGTCAAAGGCCTTTTCCGCGTCCATCCATAGAAAGACACATGGAGTTTTAGTGGTGTTGGCTATATGGAGCAAATTAAGGTACTTGGTTGTATTGTCCCTGGCTTCTCTGAGTGGGACGAAGCCAACCTGGTCTAAGTGGATCAGGTCAGGGAGGTGTTGCTGTATTCTAGTTGCAATGATTTTAGTGAACAATTTAAGGTCGGTATTCAGTATGGGATATGGGCCTTTAACTCCCGCACAGGGAGGGGTCTTTACCGCCTTTTGGTATTACTGATATGTGCGCCTGGAGGGTAGTCTCGTGAAGTGGTTTCCCCGTACCCAGAGTGTTGAAAAGTTTGACCATGTGGTTTCCAAGGGCGGGGAGTAGGGTTTTGTAATATTGGAGCTGTGAGGCCGTCAGGTCCCGGTGCTTTTCTTGGTTTGGTGCTTCTTATAGCCAGTTGAAGCTCTGACAGTGTGATGGGTTCTTCCAGGTGCTCACCTGCGTCTTTTGTCATAAAAGGCATGTGGGATGAGGATATGTATTCTAATATTCACTCCTGGAAGGGGGTAGTTGTATTTAAATTATAGAGTGACTCATAGAAAAGATGGAATTCCCTAGTGATATGTTGAGGCATGGTGGTTTTACGGCCAGAGGGGGGCGTAATGTGGGGTAAGCAAGACGCTAATTTCTGTGTGCGGAGAGACTGAGCCAACAATCTACCACATTTGTTGCCCGACTCAAATGTTCTTTTGCGGCAAACCTGAATTGCCACCTTAACTCTGAAGTGTAGGAGGTCAGTAATTTGTGTTTGTAGACTGTTAAGTTCTCTTTCCAAAGATTGTGATGGGGAATGTTTATGTCAGGCTTCCACGGACTGTAGCACACATAGAAGGGAGGTCAGTTGGATGGTGCATTGATGTTTGAGCCTAGCTCCGTGTTTGAGTACCCCCTTATGACCGCCTTGTGAGCTTCCCAGACCGTGCCCATGTTGCTATCGGTTGTGTCATTTGTGTGGAAATAGTGCCCTATTTTTTTGACTACATCTGTCAGCACGTCTTGTTCTTGAAGGAGGCTCTCATTTAGCCTCCATGTCCTACGTCGAGCTGTAGGGCGATCAGATAGGGCATACAATATCATCACTGGAGCGTGGTCTGTCCATGTAATGGAACCTATAGAGGTGTCCTGGATCGTGTGCAACTGGGTGTGTGGGATCAGGAAATAATCGATATGGGAATATACTTGATGTGGAGAAAAAAGTATAGTCTCGTTCGCCGGGGTGGAATAGGCGCCAGACATCTACCAGTTGTGCGTTATGGAGGGATTTTGCTATACGCTTCTGGGTACCTGACAGGACCGAAGAGGACCCCGATGAGGCATCTTCTGTAGGGATCAATGGAATGTTAAAATTGCCACCCAGGATTAAGTGTCCCTCTGTGAACTCGAGGAGTGGTCTAAGATGTCGGCTAATGAAAAGGTCCTGTTGACTATTAGGGATGTAGAAATTCGCTAGGGTCACCTTGACGCTACCAACCATGCCTTTCAAGAATAGAAAGCATCCCTCGGGGTCTGTCCTTGTGTCAATGTGTATCCAAGGTACTCACATGGATAGTAGGATGGATACTCCTCTAGCTTTTGCTGTCGGGAATGTAGAGTGTCATAGGAAAGAATTTGTTCTTTAGTATCGGTAGTTTGTTGTATCTGAAAATGCGTTTCCTGTACTTTTTTCAGGGGCATTGAGCCCTCTCGCATTAAGTGAGACTATTCTGAGTATGTTCATGGGAGGGAACAAGGAGAGGGGGAGGGGGGGGGGGGAGGGGGGATAGAATAGAATAGAAAAAGGTAGCGAAGGTCAGGTATACCTGAGAAGAGGCCGCCACAAGAGGTAGTGACCTGAGTCTAAGCAAAAGCAGGTAGCAAAAGTTTGCTAAGACGCTCACCAGTAAACGACTGGGAATTGAGCGTATTCCTATATGGGGAAGTGTCTAGACAGAGCTGGGAAGAGATCTCCCAGCCCCCCTCACCTCCCCCGGCATCCATAGTAAAATAACATAACATAACTTATCGGCATGCAATCAACATTATTATCAATACTTGAGGTAATGTAAGGCAAATACAAAACAGAAAAATATAAAATTGAGCGGTCTGTAAGCCTCATTATATATCTGGGGTCCCCCACCAGACCACAAAAGCACCACCACCACCCACAGGTCCACCTCCAGAGTGACATAAGCTCCGTCAGCGGCGCGGCATTCCCGTCACCCACTATAAAAGAGGAATAGCTGTGGCAATATTTTACGTGTATAGGGATAGAATGATAAAACGTTCCCCCTCTATATCTAGCGACTGTCCAGGGACCTCCCCACCCATGAAAGATCCGCTCCAGGAGCTAGGTCCTCACCGTGCCCAATCCTCAAACATGTCCCCCCTATCTCAGCCCAGGGCAGACATGAGAGGGTGCCCTAGACTCCGGCTCGGCGGATCTCAGATGTACCCATGGGCTGTCAGCAAGCATCCGTATCACGGCGCGCACAAGGCGTCCCCTTCTCGAAGTGATCAGGGGAGGCCATATGAGACAATCCTACCTGTGGCTATGAGCGGGTGGAGGTGTCCCTGCGTGGAAGCCCGTGCAACCCGTATCTAATTGGAGCGTATGTTCTGAGAGTAATCCTGTTAGATTACATCCTGTTGTTCTGCATGCAGAGATAAAACATACAACATTAAGTCATTCAAGGCACATAGACTTGCAATTCAAGATACAGGAGTAATATTGTAATAAGCATGCCTTGGCGTTAGTGCTGCAAGAACAAATCCCGACATACTGTGTAGCAGGTACAGTTTATAGGTTCAGGAGTACTATCACTCATCTGGAGGTTGCGTCGCAGCAGGAGTGGAGCAGTGGGGATAAGAACAAAACAATGGGAAACAGAACCCCTACACACACACATTTAGATCACTCCACAATGTTTAGGGGTAAGAGGTGCTGGGTTCCTCGCAGAGAGTCCACAGGCTGACGTGAGGCATGGCGCTACTCGGTTCCATGGCTGCAGGCTGCTATGAGATATATGGTAGCTTTTACCACAGGGAGGGAAGTGTCAGGAGCTCCAGATGGAATGATGGGAGGGTTGGCAACCCCAGTAATGGGGCAAGAGGGGGGGATCCAAGCACAGAGGGTCCGCAGTATAGCAATTGTTACTGGACGGCAGTGGGGCGCTCATGGGTAGAATGAGCAGAGAGGGTACATGCGGTCGGGGGGGAAAAGAATACCAAAAATGGTGCTCAGCTCAGGACTCACGTGCTCCTTCTCCAGATGGCTCCAGGATCATCTCCTGGATCTGCTTGGTAGGTAGATAGGCCCTGTCTGCCGGTGGGATGCGGGAGGTATACAAGCCAGTCCGGTACCTGTATGGGGGCAGTGCAGAGGAAATAAAACAGTGCTCATAGCTCCGCTGGTGTATGCAGGGTAAAGGCAGCCGTATCTTTTCTGAAGGTAACGGCCAGCGGGTATCCCCAGCAATAGGTACAGCAACACTGTTTCACCAGCTCCAGGATGGGGCGCAGGAGAGCTCTGCGTTTCAGTGTAGCTCAGAAGCGATCCGGTAAGATCCAGATGGGAGCCCCATCAAACTCCATGTCTCCCTGTTCCCATGCTTTATGCAATATGCTCTCCTTCTGGGTGTAGCGATGCAATCTACACACCACATCTCCCGGTCTGGCAGGGTCCAGGGCTCTGTGTATCCTGTCAATAATCAGCGTCTCAGAGGGGGACTCCAAGACCCCGTGGAAGATCGCCACTGCCGTCTTTCCCAGATCCTCAGCCCCCGTGGCCCCTGGGAGGCCCCGGAGCCGTAGGTTGTTTTGGAGGCTCTGGTCCGTGATATCCTCGAGGTGGAGTTGGAGGGCGATTGTCATGTCCTGGGGAGTGTCTCGGGTCTGTTCCAGAGCTGTCACGCAGCTTGTCAGGATAGAGGAATTGGCTTTCCCTGTAGCCACCCTGTCTTTGAGTACAATCACATCCTCCCGTACCTCCTGGATGTCCCGACGGTGGGTTTCCTCCAACCGGAGGATCAGGGCTTCAATGTCCGTTCTTGTGGGGAGTGCCTGTAGTAAGGCCCGAATGTCCTGGTCCAGCTGGCTTACTCCCGGTAGTTGTGGGGTGAGGGACATCTCTGGCCAAAAGGCCGTCGGGTTTTCCGAGAAACAGTCTGGTGTAGTTGAGGGGCCGTGTCTGTGACCTGGGCCTCTTGCGGGGAGCCACGTGGAGCCGCCACTCTCATGCCTGGGGAAACTTTCTGGAGTTGCAATAAATAGTGGTTTATGTCACCCTTGGAAATGCTGGAGCAGGTCACTCGGGTAGCTGCTCTTGTCCTGTTCCGCTTAGCCAATAGCATACTGGTGTTAGGAGGGTGAATTAGCTGGGAAAGGCAGGGCCAGGCCGGGAGCTCTCACAAGATACGACTTCACCATGTCCAGGCCACGCCCCATCCACGAATGTCTAAGCCGTCCGGGACACTCCTACTGATTGGTTGAGACACAGCGGCGCCATTGGCTCCAGAGGCTGTCAATCAAAGTCACTCAGCCAATCAGGGGAGAAAGGGGGAGGGACCAGGTTGGAGCTCCTTGTCTGAATGGAAACGGAGATCTGACTCCGGTGCCCCGATAGGGAGTTGCTGACTGAGGGGGCACTCGATAGGAGGGAGGGGCCAGGAGCAGCAAAGAGACTCGAGAAGAGGAGGATCCAGGCTGCTCTGTGCAAAACCAACTGAAACAGAGGAGGTAAGTATAACATGTTTGGTATTTATTTTTTTTAAAAGAGACATTACAATCACTTTAATATCACTTTAAACATAGAAAAGTGATGGCAGAAAAAGACCGCGTAGTCCATCAAGTCTGCCCATTTATTTTATTTTTTTGCATTTTTTTCTTGGGTATAGTTCTATGTTTGTCCCAAGTATGTTTGAAGCCATTTACTGTTGACTGTCTCACTACCTCTGCTGGAAGTTTATTCCAAGCATCAACTACCCTTTCAGTAAAATAATACTTTCTAAAATTAGTTTTGAACTTTCCTCCAGTTAGTTTGAGGTCACTTCCCCATGTTTTTGATTTTGGTTTTATACTGAAAAAACTGCCCTCCTGAACCTTATTCACCCCGTTGATGTATTTAAAGGTATTAATCACATTGATTCTTTATTGGCAGAAGGCAAGAAGAGATTTACGTGGTCATAAAGTAGCTGAAGACAAGAGAGACGATGCCTCTGGTTGTAAGTGTAAAACTTACCTTTTTAACATATAATACAATTTAGCAATGATATTTAGGTGTGGTAACTAACTTGCAACATCTAAATTGTATAAAAAGTAATATGTATATATCTTTATTAATATGCAGACCTCTAATAGGATTGGTTGCATCCAGGGACATTTTATGAAATCAGCGGGCCTGTGTGTAGGATAATAAAACTGGAGTAAAGAAGTCTGTGCAAAGGGTAACAATGTAAAAGTGGCAAAGAATGGATAAAGGTCGTTGTCTTCCGAGCAGGAACTCGTGTAGCGACGTGAAGCTTGTCACACACACCGTTAGGCAGGCGACAGGAGTGGTACTGGAAAGGATGTCTGACTGCGAACAGAGCTAGGTCCCTCAGGCCACGGGTTGGAAGTAAGACTCTGCATGGTAGGCCAAGACCTCTCTCTCCCTGCTGCAGAGAGGTCTGACTTGCGTCAGGCCCAAGAGGAAGAGAGCTATGCGCGGGCCTCTGCTGCTTTTATAGCTACTCCCAGCAATCTTCAGGTGGCAGCAAAGATCCCTGGGATATATAGTCCTGGCACACAATCGTCTGACGGGAGGACTATTCATCTCACAATCCTTTTATTTGGCACACAGATATTTGGCACACAGATATGATGTCACTGGATGCACTGATCACTAGAGGGACAAGTGATACTTTGAAGGGCTAAAAGGTACGGTGCTTTATACTTGTAGTCCATATTGCTACATCCTCCCCCCACTTGAAAGTCTTTGGTCCCTAAAGACACAGCACCTGGAATCACTTTACTGCATTGTGAAAGCTAAACAATTAACTATCTAATAGACTAGAAGTGGCAACAGCTAATAACTGACTTAGTGAAGGGTCCTCTGATAACAAATAATATACATCAACAGGAGGAAGTCATATTAAAGCGGAGTTCCACACAAAAATGGAACTTCCGCTTTTCAGAACCCTCCCCCCCTCCGGTGTCACATTTGGCGCCTTTCAGGGGGGAGGGGGGTGCAGATATCTGTCTAAGACAGGTATTTGCACCCACTTCCGGCATAGACTCCCATATGAGTCTACGCCACTTCCCGTCCCTCCACGCTGTCTCCTGGGAATCACACAGCTCCCAGGAGAGAGCGGGGACCACTTGGGACGCGCAGCCCGACTCGCGCATGCGCAGTAGGGAACTGGGAAGTGAAGCCGCAACGCTTCACTTCCTGATTCCCTCACCTAGGATGGCGGTGGCAGCTGCCGAGAACCAAGCAGGTTCTCGGCGTCCTCTGCCAACATCGCTGGACCCTGGGACAGGTAAGTGGCCATGTATTAAAAGTCAGCAGCTGCAGTATTTGTAGCTGCTGGCTTTTGATATTTTTTTTTTTGCGGTGTGGGTGGACCCCCGCTTTAAGTTCATGACAGGCCAGTAATAAATTAGTGGCCCACCCAGTAGTGCCAGGGGGTGGATCAAGGTCATCCTTTACTAAAGACTCGGTAAAGGAGGCAAGTGCTTGACTGGGACGTTGCGATGTGGGTATGAGTTCATCGGAATTTTCTCCAAGAGTGTCATAAGTCAATCTCTTTGAGGGACATATCTTTTGTCTCAACCGAGAATGTATGTCTTTCAGTGACTCAGGTCCCCGTTCAGCTTCCCAAAAACTGCATCCAGCTTCCTGTTCGGGTTCTACTTCAGGCTCTTACCCCGGCTCTGAGACTGTCTCTCTCCTTGTTGTATTAGTAGGAGGGATGAGTGTATCAGCTGCATTGGACATTTCATGGGGTTCCAAATTGACTTCTTTATTTCCCTTAAATGTGTAGGGGGCTACCACGTCAGTGTTGGGCAAGTGGGAGCCTGTCCCTTGACCAGTGTAGGAACTAATGTCCCCAACTTCCACTACCCACTCTTTATTTACTACTCCCCTTTCCCTTTCTTATCTATAATAATTAGATAACGCACACAGGAGTTGTTTTGGAGTAAAACCGGCCATAGCAGCCTCCTTTATTATAAAATATAAAACCAACTTTTAAATAACTTTAAATAACTCTTTTAATGAACATTTTGTACAACTATGTATAACCTTTAACCGACAGTTCTTACACCTCCCAATCTTTGGTCTTCTGATGGCACTCTTAACTTCATCTCCTCCATTTTAACAACTTCACCAAACACCATACACTGCGGTACATAATTTTTACCATACCAGGCCACCAGCCGTATTTAAAAAACAGCTCAGTGACAACACCCTTCCCGCAGTGTAACATCTGTCTTCCAGCCTCGCCTTCCGCTGTAAGAACAGAACACACCAGAGGGGCCCAGAATACTGAAAGCCCCCCACCATTTACCATCACCTCTTTGCATTTTTACCACCATCAGAGACCAAAGATGCCGCCGATAAATTGCTGCTATGACGACCACGATCCATTCACCTGTAATAAAGAAAAACAGAAACAGCAAACCAGAAAATACCCACAACAAACCAAAAAAGGGAGGGTGGGTGGGCAACTTCCCCTTTGTCTGTCTCCTCACACTGCTCCTGCTTAAACCCCGCCTATTCCTTTTATATCTCCCCACCCCTAAAGTTAACTTCAATCCCCTCCCTCTTACTTCCTTTCCATTTTAACCCTCCGTTGTCTCCTGTTCCACCTTGTCATGCCCAGCCCTTCATTACCATTCCATATTTCCATTACCATTCCGGGCTTCCCTTGACCAGTGTAGGAACTAATGTCCCCAACTTCCACTACCCACTCTTTATTTACTACTCCCCTTTCCCTTTCTTATCTATAATAATTAGATAACGCACACAGGAGTTGTTTTGGAGTAAAACCGGCCATAGCAGCCTCCTTTATTATAAAATATAAAACCAACTTTTAAATAACTTTAAATAACTCTTTTAATGAACATTTTGTACAACTATGTATAACTTTTAACCGATAGTTCTTACACCTCCCAATCTTTGGTCTTCTGATGGCACTCTTAACTTCATCTCCTCCATTTTAACAACTTCACCAAACACCATACACTGCGGTACATAATTTTTACCATACCAGGCCACCAGCCGTATTTAAAAAACAGCTCGGTGACAACACCCTTCCCGCAGTGTAACATCTGTCTTCCAGCCTCGCCTTCCGCTGTAAGAACAGAACACACCAGAGGGGCCCAGAATACTGAAAGCCCCCCACCATTTACCATCACCTCTTTGCATTTTTACCACCATCAGAGACCAAAGATGCCGCCACAGCCCGCAAGGATGACCCCTTAGCCTTAAGGGCACCTCCACACCCGCAATGCCCTCTCAATGCCATCTTGAAGCCCGAGAGCCCAAAGATCAATGCCTACTGCGGTAAGGTGCACCCCATCTCCCCTTAGATACATCCCCACATTAACCTCCAACTCCGTGTGCCTCACCACCAATCCCCCCTTATTAACCACAAACTTTCCAATTGCCTTGTTTACTTTAATTCTCGCTTTGTTGATCCTAGGTACCGATTTAGCCATGCGCCATGACGTCCTTGCCACTATGTCAGACCAAACTATGATCATGCCCGGGAAGGCCACCCGAAGTGCCAAAAAATCGCACTTGACGGCCGACACCAGTTCCCTGGTAGATCGGACCCCCAGATCATTCCCTCCTGCATGTATCACTAAAACATCCGGGGGTCTATCGAGTCGAGTGTATCGTTCAAATTCCTGAACCACTCTACCCCACCCCATGCCTGGAAAGCCCAACCAGCGAATACATGCCTCCCTCCTGGAAATCCCCAGTTGCCTGCCTTCTGGTCTGACGTCCCCCCTTTTTGCACCCCAGAAAACATAGGAGTGCCCCAAGATCCAAACGAGGCGTGGTTGACCCCCATCTGCAAAGACATAACACAACAAAAGACAAATTGAAACATGTGAACTTCCCCTACCCCTGTCCTCAAATGCATGTAATCATAAAATATCTATGTATATTATTATTTTTTTTTTTTTTTATATCGCATCTGATGACAATTGAGGGCGCACATAAGACTGGAACCTCCTGGATTCCCACCTCCCAATCCTCTTGATTGCTGCCTCATCCAACCCACACCTGGCAGCTTCAGTAGCCGCCCCGATACGGAAGGAGTGTGAGGCGAATTGCCTACTATCCAACCCTGCAGCCCCAATGCATTTTCTAAACACTGCAATGAATTGAAACCTAGATAAGAAAGTTCTATCTTCATGCACAAACAACGGCCCTTCCCCGACCGGGCGAATTAGCAGAAATTCCTCAACTACTTGAACCGGGCAAATTCCCGACCCTGGTAACCTGAACAGTTGCACTTTTACCCCTTTTCCGGCTTGGTCTGTTTTTGACCTGCCCAGTTTCAGCAACACCCTATCCCGTTTTACTTCCACATCCTGCATCTTCAAACCCCCTGCTACTTGTTTTGCTGGACTCACCAACTCGCCAACCCAAAACGCTCCAAAAAACGCGATAGAAAAAACCGCCTTGAACAAAATCACTTCATAACCCGACTTACATACCCCACCTAACTTATTACACAATACCTGCAATAATGAAAAAGATACCGGCCTCCTCGAATCCTTCTTCGCATGGCTCTTCCTATAACCTTTTAAGGCCTGTTTTACCCAGAAATCCTTGGTAAAATCAGTCAGGCCCTGTAACTTGAATAAAAAGGCCAACCCCGCCAATTTCCGCTCAATTGCGGACACTGAACCACCCCCTTCCATGTGTCGTGACACAAAATACACTACCAACAACCTCAAGTCCTGTTCTCCCAGCCCGGCGTCCGCCAGCCGTGTAAACGTGGCCCATTCCGACCATACTTTTCTATATGCCGCCCATGTCGACCCACTCACCAATTTCCTGATCCATCCTGCGGCGATTCCAATACCGTCTCCCAAAGCCACCCCGGACAAGGAATCCCCTCTGTTTCCGCGGCGGGCGCCAGCTCCCTGAATCTGTCCCACTGGAACCGAGACAAGGAATCAGCCAAAGTATTATCTACGCCCGGGATATGCACAGCATATAGAAAAACATTAATTTGTAAGCACCTCAACACCAGGTGACGCAACAATCGTATTACCGGCGGGGATGATGCCGATAGCCGATTGATGACCTGAACTACCCCCATATTGTCACAATTTAAACGTATTTTCAAGTTCCGCCAACTCTCCCCCCACAATTCTACTGCTAATACCACCGGGAATAATTCCAATAGCACCAGATTCCGAGTAAATCCCGACTCTACCCAAAAATCAGGCCATGCCTCCGCACTCCACTGCCCTTGGAAAAAAGCCCCATACCCCGTAGATCCCGTGGCGTCCGTCACCAAATCCATGTCACAGTTACTTACCGGTCCTTCCATCCACACCGAGCGCCCGTTGTAGCTTTCCAGGAACGTGTGCCACACCTTCAAGTCCTCCCTATGTTCCCTGGTAAGCCTGATAAAGTGAGTCGGAGACTGTATCCCCGCTGTGGCAGCTGACAACCGGCGGCAAAAAACTCTACCCATTGGAATAATGCGACACGCAAAATTCAACTTACCTAAAAGGGATTGTAATTGCTGCAGCTGCACTTTCCTCTGTCCCATCAAATCCCTGACATCCCTTTTTAACCCATCCACCTTATCCCCTGGCAACCTGCACTCCATGTCTCTGGTATCTATTTCGATGCCCAAAAAACTCAAAACTGTCGTCGGGCCCTCTGTTTTATCCGCTGCCAATGGTACCCCAAACTTACCTGCAATGTGTTCCAAGGTTGCCAACAGAATCGCACACCCCTTGGACTCACGAGGCCCCACGCAGAGAAAGTCATCCAGATAATGAATCACAGAATCCATCCCTGACACATCCCTAATCACCCATTCAAGAAATGAGCTAAACAGCTCAAACTTGGCGCAAGATATCGAGCAACCCATTGGCAGGCACTGATCGACGTAGAATTCCCCCTGCCAACGGCAACCCAACAGCCAAAAGCTGTCCGGATGTACTGGAAGCAAACGGAATGCCGCCTCAATGTCTGCTTTTGCCATGAGTGCCCCCTGACCGTAATGTCTCACCCATCCCACCGCTGCATCGAACGATGTGTACGACACTGAACAATCTTCAGGATTGATACCATCATTCACAGACGCCCCTTTTGGAAACGAAAGGTGGTGAATAAGGCGAAACCTGTTTGGTTCCTTTTTAGGCACCACTCCCAACGGTGACACTACTAAATTCTGTAACGGCTTAGTTGCGAAAGGCCCACTCATTCGTCCCAACGCAACCTCCTTGGCCAGTTTTTCCGAAACCACCCCAGGATTCTGCAGTGCAGACCGCAAGTTCTTGGCCATCGGAGGTATAGCTGTCAGAGAACATGGAATTCTGAAACCCACTGAAAAACCCTCCCCCAACTCCCTCGCTGCCTCTCTGTCCGGGTACCTATTTAAAAAAGGCCGCATCCTTACCTCCTTCACTGGCGTTATCCCTCTTCTGAGCAGGTTCCCCTGTCTTCTTTCCTCTTTTGAAGCAGCGTGACAAAGCGTGGTTCCCCCCACATCCTGAGCATTCATGTTTAAAACGACAGGATCCCCCAAACTTGCAGGATCCTTCGTTAAACTGCCAACACACCCCAAATTTTTTCCCGGCCGGGAGTCCAAAGGTAGACGATCCCCCGGCCCCCCCATGAAAAGGCTGGTTTGGTGCCCTGGCGGAAGACATCAAACGCATCCATAAGCTTATATCCTTATGGTCCCACCTAAGGGCCGGCCTCACCGCCCTGCGTTGCCTAAATTGCTCATCGTATCGAAGCCACGCAGTGCCCCCATACACCCTTTGTGCCTCGCCTATGGCATCCATGTAGCAAAACAACGCAGAGCAATGCTCCGGGTTCTTTTCGCCAATTACACTCGCCATAATGGCGAACGCCTGTAACCAATTACTAAAGGTCCTAGGGATCAGACAATACCTTCGCTTCTCCTCATCCTCTTTTTTGGAATCGTCCGGCTTTACCCTATCCAAGTTGAACTTCTCTAACGGTAACAAGGAAAAAATTTCCACATACTCACCTTTTACTATTTTCTCCCGCACTTCTTGTTTTAAGTGTGCTCCCAGCGGGCCTTCATAGCAGACGTACACTTCGCATTTAGCCGCATCCGCTATCCTGACCACATCCTTCCTGACCGCCACTGCAGATTCCCCCGTGGCGGTGTTTTCCGCCACCCCTGCGTCTGAGTCGGCGACAGCCTCACCCCTTGTCCCCGTTGTTCCCCCAACACCCGACTGCTCCACCTGCCCTCCAACCCACGGCGCCACTATCGCTGGCGCCGTCTGGTTGGTTGCAAATCGTTGCACCAAATCCCTTAATCCTCCTAACAATTCCTGCAATGTTCCCCCTGTCCCAGCGGCGACAGGCTGAACGCCCGTCCCCCTTAAGCCAGGCGATCCCCCCGCCACGGCCCCTAGAACTCCCCCAGGAGCCGTCGTGTCCCCCCCATCACCCCTATCTACCCAATTACCACCATCAACATTGATAACAGAATCAGTTAAAACATGTGACTCACCAGGCTGACTGGGTCTGCTTCCCATCGCCGCTGCACTGGATCCTCCAGAAGGCGCGATGTCCTGGCGCACGTCCTCATCCGAACCCGACAGCTCTCCTTCCGACCGAACTTCCGTGGCTTGGAGCATCGGCGTGAGTAACCTCCCAGGTGAAGCTTGCCTAGGGGCTGTGGATTCCCATCTTGTG
Organism: Aquarana catesbeiana; assembly: GCF_042186555.1. Taxonomy (NCBI): domain Eukaryota; kingdom Metazoa; phylum Chordata; class Amphibia; order Anura; family Ranidae; genus Aquarana; species Aquarana catesbeiana. The sequence goes on along the minus strand of NC_133332.1, from coordinate 237,703,961 downwards.
GCTGTTCTCCCCCTTTCCTTGCGACCACCTGCTGCTGTGCTCTGCTGTCCCACACTGCTGTCTCCTCTGCTGGCCCCTAGACCTCTCCTTCTGTCTTCCACTGGCTCTCTTCCGATCCTGGCTGCATAGGGGCTGCCAGCAGCGTCTGGTAGCTGACCTCCAGCCGTGCCCCTGCTCCTCCCCGTCGGATCTCCCCCCTAGCAGATGCCTGTGCTGCGGGGGGGGACCGTTCTGCTGCTGTCCTGTCTTCTGGGTGGCGAAGCCCGGGCGCCATAACGGCCCGAAGCCCCGCCCCCCGCGCTCCGCCGTTGTGGAGGATTCCGCCCGGTCCCCCCAGGGGTGACGGCGGCCACCCGTTTTGCTGGTGGGGCCGACGGGTCCGTTCCCGGGCTCCTATGAGGGCGAGCTGAGCTGGATGAGGGGCCTGGTGAAAAACGCTCAGGCGGCCTAGACCGCCTGGCGCGTGGCGTCGCTCCCCCCCCCCGCGCCGGACCCCCCCGCTTCGTCTAGCAGTAACGGTGTTACCTGAGCCTGTAGCCATTCCTGTCCCCTCGTGGCCGCCGCCGACCGCAGCCTTGCTAAGAGCAAATCTATGTCTGCCATGCTGCTGGAAAATGCTTCTCTCCCCTTGTGTCCAACTTCCCCTTTGTCTGTCTCCTCACACTGCTCCTGCTTAAACCCCGCCTATTCCTTTTATATCTCCCCACCCCTAAAGTTAACTTCAATCCCCTCCCTCTTACTTCCTTTCCATTTTAACCCTCCGTTGTCTCCTGTTCCACCTTGTCATGCCCAGCCCTTCATTACCATTCCATATTTCCATTACCATTCCGGGCTTCCCTGGACAGCCTTCTTCTTCAACATCAGGACCAATGGCATCATCTTCCAAAGAGGGAACCCACAACCAATCCAAAGGTAATTCCTCATCACTTTCCTCTTCCGGAAGTGCGGGTGGAAAGGTTTTCCTAACCCTAGGCCTCAACATTGGGGACTAGGGATGAGCTTTCTGTTCGGGTCGAACATAAGTTCAACTCGAACATTGGCTGTTCGCCCATTCGTTGAAAACCGAACATTATGGGCCGTTCGTGCCAAATTCGAGCAGCGTGTAATGGCCCATAATGCACTGCGGGAGCGCAGTGCATTGCTGTATGATTGGCCAGAGCATGCACCATGACCTGCATGCTTTGGCCAGTCACAGCGCCCTCAGCTAAGAGAGCCATAATTGGCCAAAGGCAGGGTGCCTTTTGCCAATCATGGCTCAGGGGGACTAAGTCCACGCCCCACACTATATAAGGCTGCCTGCACGTCGGCCTCGTGTAGTGTGTTGTTGGCGTGGATGGAGAGAGAGTGTCATTTAGATTGAGCAGGCAGGCAGAATATTCAGTTAGCTGCAGTGTATTTAATATATATACAGCCAGTCTCGTATAGATAGATAGCGATATCTCTCTATCTCTCGTATCCAGTTCAGCTATATCTGACTGCAGGCCTTTCCTGGTGTACTGTTTCTAATATACTTCAGGCGGTGTACACAGTATACAGTGCTGTGCACCCATAGTGCAATTGCTCATACTTTTCTGGTGGTCAATACAGTGCACCCATAGTTATTACACTTCTGTTGGTGTACACAGTACTGTGCACCCCTAGTGCAGTTGCTACTACTTTCCTGGTGGTGTACACAGTACACAATACAGTGTAGTGTTTTTTTGCTAAACAAAATTTACAGCATGTCTGGAAGGCCACCAAGGAGAGGCAGATGCTCACAGGCCACTAAAAGAGGGATAGCAGGCTCTGTGTCTACAGTCGACAGTGCTGGTCGTGGACATGGTGCATCCTCAGCACGTGCCCGTGGGGCACGCTTGTCCTTTTTCTCAAATCGCCTTTCAGGACAACCTTGGAGAGAGCATAGCTCTGCCTTCTTCACAGGAAACACATGTAGCCTTTAAATCACTCCTCTTCCACCATGGCCTCAGTTATTGTGTTTCCTCCGCCATGGTGGAAGCATGTGCAGGGAACCAAGGAGCTGCACTCTCTCCAGGGTTGGAAGGGCGTTAGGCTTACCTTTTTTACTAGTTCAGCGACCATCCCAGCACCCCTCCAGGGGTGGGGGATGTTCCTGAGCTCTTGGTCTCTCCATCTCAGGGGGCCCTCAGGTGGTGCGGCGTCTGGTGCCAGAGTCCGCTTTTTACAGGATCTAAGTAAATGGCTCCGAGGGACGAGCGGGGACGGCTGCTGGTCAGCGGCATGTCCCGCATCTCGGTTCTGGGTCCCGGCTGACGAGTGCGTCATATCCGGTGACGCGGCTGCCTGAGGGGGCGTGGCACCAGTGGTTCCAAGCGCCTGGAATGCAGGGACCAGAGAACGGGTCTATAGACCGGCGCTTCCGGCCCTCGCTGATGACGCGGGGACCGGGAAAATGAAAAAAAACCTGTGGTTTCTTTGTCACTTTGCTGCGATTTCTCTGCAAAATGGATGAGAGCAGACAGCAAAGGCAGATACAGGTGCCTTTAGCACCGGTCAAGCCCAGGTAAGAGAGGTACAGTTGTGCCTTTTTTCTGATACTTATGGGCTTTGTTGGTTTTTTGTTTGTTTCCTCCCCAAGGGAGCCTGTAGCTACACGGTCAGAGGTTACTTCTCTCGGACCCTGTAGCATGGACTTTCTTTGGCTTGGTGGTGGCTTTGCTATATACTAGTGTTGTGGATTCTTGGGACACTAGGTTTAGTTGAAATTATTTCTCTTTACAGGAAAAAGCGTTAGAAAAGACTAAACATGCAAATCCACCAAGGCAAAGGAAATGTCCTTCTTGCAAGAACCCCCTTAGAGATTCATGGCAGAAGGCATTGTGCAGATCCTGCATTAAGGACATGGTGGAGGAAGAAACGTCCCAACAATACAAGGACTTATTTTCTTCTGTAAAGGAACTTACGAACTCGCTGAGTTCTGTCAGGTCCATATTGGTACAGAACCCAGCAGCTCAGGTTGAGTCCCAGAATCCACCACCTAGTCCAAAAGCATCCTCATCCAGACTAGTTGAGACTGAGGACTCAGGTGATGAAGGGGGAAGTACTCTTCTCTCACTCAGGGATTCCGATGAGGAGGAAGAGGAAGATGATAGTAGAACCTCTCGGTACAAGTGATAAGGTCAGGGATTTAATTTAGAGTTCTCACTTAATATGATGCCTACATGTAAATCTGTTTTGAATGTAACTTTTTGGCTGTTGAACTCAATTGAAGCTGCTTTTGTTTTCTTGTAACTGTATTGCCATGGTGTTGAAGCTTGTGTTCGTAGCCCAGGTGACTCCTGTTGTTGTTTACCCTTGCCCTGTGTGGGGGGGCTGTGCTGATGCTATTGTTTGTATAATTGCCTATAAAAGGCCTTTGAAAGAAGTAAAGAGCGGCAGTCCATTATGCTCAGAACTTTGATACAGACATACCTGACTCTGTGTCTTAATTCCTATATGAAGCAATAATTTGACACAGCAATATAAACTTAAGCAACTTATTTAAAAGTTGAACCTAACATTTTGGCGCCCGAATAGCAGGGACCCACCAAGTTGCTACAAGAGGTGGCTGAGCTACGCTGACGGAACCAAAGGACAGGCATTCCGGGAACCACAGATCAAAAAACCTGGCCAGGTAAGAAAAAGCTTTATTTTTCTTATATTCTGTGCTCCCCTGATTTGTGCCTATCCGTTCTGTCAGTTACGGTTCTCCTGGTTTTAAAACACCAGCCTCTGTAGTGGTGAGTCTAGAATTACTGCATATTTTCGTTTATATTGCTGGAATTATTTGTTTGTTTTGTTATCTGTGTTTGTCTTGTCTGTCTTGTTGAGAAAGTGAATGAGCCTTGTCAAGGATGGTATGAGTTAGAAGGGGATTGCCGAACTAAGCAACGGAATGCGCCTTACCTCACACGATTGGGAACCTGAGGGCTTGTGAGCTTGGGGGTCTGACGCTTATGCTTAACCTCACATCTAACTCATAAACCATAGACGGGTTGAGAGTATAAACCCTGTCTGCTCCATAAAGCAGGGATAAGAGTGTATGAGAGGGATTCCCAGATACGGGGAGGGTAAAAAGGTCTCGACAAAAGTCCGGAGATCTAGTCGGATACCTGGCCACTTAAAGGAATGCTTGTATATGTTGTAGCCGCATTTTTTTGTATATGTTGTAGCCGCATTCTGGTTTGTTATTGGGCTAGCATATAAAGTAATTATTTGTTATTGGGCTAGCATATAAGGTAATTCGGTTTCAGAAATCTCATTCCGGAGAGGTTTTTAGAATTCTAGCACCCTAGGAGGAAGGCAACGAGGAACTAGTGTAACTTAGCTGGTTTGCTATTGGGCTAGCATATAAAGTAATTATTAATTCTTGTATATGTTGTAGCCGCATTATATTGTACACTAAGTGTCCCACACGCTACCTAGGCAGGACTGTTAGAATGGGCCAGAGGAACACAAAACCCCGTCAGGGAATTGTGGCGCACTATACGGTGCCACAGATAATTAAGAACATTTATGGGAAAACCGAAGCACAGGACTTAAAGGATGTCCTTCGTAAATTTAAGGTGAAAGGAGCAGCGGGTTTAGACCCGGATGTATGGAGTGAAATAGTGAAAAAAAAAAAAAAAGTGAAATAAAAAGGGACAGACAAGGAGAGGTGTTAGAGAAGCAATGGATGAGTCAGGTTCAATGCTTAATTAAGGTTTCAAATAGAGAAAAAAGAAGGGGGGTGGAAGTATAATCCAGACTGTGATGGTTGGGATATGAAAGACAGAAGAACAAAAAATGTTGAAATTTTAAATAATCTTAGTTCAACCATCCCACCCCCATATACTGACATAGAACGTAAACCACACAAGATATATCCTGTACTTAAGGGTAGAGAATGTTTTTTTTTTTTTCAGGTTTGTGGAGTATAAGAATTTCATTCAGAAACTGTAGCTCCCGTACGCACTGATACATGCATTATAGTAAAGCCAGCTGTTTTCTGTAGATTTGTGACACAGTTAATGAATACACATGAAGCAACCTGGCAGGATGGGGAGGATTTATGCAGACATAAAATGACTCTGACCCTGTTTAACCAGTTTATGACTGACCTGCAGACCGAGCTGAGGGGGATGGCAATACTGGAGACAGGACATGTCAGACATATAGACTCAAGGGCTCCTTTTATTGCTAGATTAGAAGCTTTTTGTCAGGCAAAACAACAGGAGAGGGGGTCAATATCACCCATGAAACAAATGCCAGGACAGACTGTATCAGAATTTTACTTGTCTATGGAAAGTATGATGGCAGATGAGAGAATGGATTTAGAGCTGCCAGTCACGATCCGAGCCTTCAATAGACAGTTTATGGAAGGATTAATTCCACAGATAAGTGAAAGACTGAAAGCTTGCACACCACCCTTAATTTGTTGCGATTTTTGGCAGAAAAAGGTTGCAAGGTTAATAAGAAAAAGTTGCGAGTGTGTCAGGAAAAAGTTATCTTTTTGGGACATTGTATATCACAGGGTACAAGACATCTCACTGAGGAGAGGGTTCAAGTGATAAAGGGAATGTTACCCCCACGGAATTTCAAACAATTGCGTATGTTTTTAGGTATCGTGTCATATTGTAGACAGTGGATACCACATGCTAGCGCTTTGATGCAGCCATTATACGATTGTTTGAAAATTGTACCGTATATGCTTACAGAAGTAGCTTATGAGTCGTTTATCACTTTGAAAAAGTTGATTTCTGCCCTGGCTATTGGTATACCAGATTACACCAAGATATTTAATCTGTACATTGCTGAGATCACTGGACATGCCACAGGTGTTCTGACACAGGCACATGTAAAACAAAGACCAGTCGCTTACTTTTCAGCAGCATTAGATCCAGTATCTAGAGGTTCACCGTCCTGTGTACGGGCGGTAGCTGCAGTGTCAATTATCATAGATAAGTCATCAGAGATTGTTCTAGACAATCCAGTCGTAGTGCATACCACACATGACATACATGCAATCTTGTCTCAGGTACAGCCCAAACACATTTCAATGGCTAGGCAATTAAGGTTACAGTGTACTTTACTTTTACCTCCAAATGTCACTTTTCAACGCTGTACAACCTTAAATTTGGCTACCTTTTTGCCTCTTCAGTCACCAGATTTGGCAAGGGGGAATGATAATGATAGTGCTAATAGTACTAGTGAGAAAGGAAATTAGGTACCTGACACTCTTTTGTTTAAAGAAGTAAATGAACATGATTGTTTTCAGCTCATGGAACAGGAGACAATGGGATTCCCACATGTTACAGATACACCGATTTTAAATGCTGAGCACACTTTGTACATAGATGGCAGTAGGTTTGCTGATGACAAGGGTAAATATCACACAGGGTATGCCGTAGTGACTGATACACAGGTGATTTAAGCATAGCCCTTACCAGCCCACATGTCAGCACAAGAAGCAGAATTAAAAGCTTTAGAACAAGCCCTAGAATACTTAAAAGGACGAGAAGGGAATATTTACACTGACTCCGCTTACGCTTATGGCGTAGCGCATGATTATGGCCATATATGGAAGGCTAGAGGTTATCTGACAGCAGCAGGTACACCTGTAAAACATGGTGAAGGGATTAAGAGAGTCCTGAACAATCTTCAAAAGGTTAAACGAGTAGCCATCATGAAGATAGCGGCACACACGAGCGCAAAAACAATTGAGGCAAAAGGAAATGCATTTGCAGATTTGACTGCAAAACAGGCAGCTCTAGGGGAAGGAAGCCCTGAGACCTTAGCAGCGGTAGAGGTGAGTATCCCAGAACCAACATGGCAGCAGCTGAGTAAATTACAGGAGCAAGCAGGAGAGAGCGAGAAAGATAAGTGGGTCAGAATGGGAGCAGCACCAGACCTTGACAATGTATGGAGGGAAGGGGGCAAAATATGCCTACCTGCCTCTCTGTACCCAGCAATGGCAGCGGCAGTTCACCTACCCACACACGTCAGTTCCAATTCCATGTATAGGATTGTGAACCAAGGATGGCTCGCCCCCGGATTCAGTAGCACTGCAAGAAACTACTGTGCAGCCTGCCAAATCTGTCTCCTGAATAACCCAGGACAGAGAGTAAAAACCCCACGAAAACACCAGGTCCGGGCCCAATACCCCTTCCAGAGACTGCAAATTGACTACATACAAATGCCCAAGAGCGGCCCCTTTGAGTTTGTCCTCGTGTGTATCGATTTATTCTCAGGTTGGCCCGAAAGTTATCCAGTAAAATCGGCTACAGCTAAAGCCACAGCTAAGAAACTGATCACTGAGTTAATACCTAGGTTTGGTCTTCCTGAAACCATAGAATCAGATAGGGGGACACACTTTACAGGAGAAATCATGCAGAATGTGATGACCATGTTAGGGGTTCAACAAAGTTTTCACACCCCTTACCACCCACAGAGTTCAGGATCAGTGGAGAGAGTAAATGGGACAATAAAGTTAAAAATACAAAAAGCCATGCAAGAGTTAAACAAGCCTTGGCCAGAATGCTTGCCTTTGGCTTTGTTCTCTATAAGGTACACTCCAACAGGAAAGACAGGATTATCCCCATATGAGATACTTTTTGGGAATGCACCTAGATTAGGTTTATACTTTCCACAGAGTATGCAATTGCAATGTGATAGTTTGACTGCATATGTGATACAATTACAACAACGTCTAACTAAGATCCACAAAAGTGTGTATTCTTCTCTTCCAGACCCTAATTCAATAACAGGTACACATACGCTGCTACCAGGGGATTATGTATATGTAAAGAAACACACCAGAAAGACATTGGAACCCAGGTTTGAAGGTCCTTACCAAGTACTCTTGACCACAGCCACCTCAGTAAAGCTGGAAGGAAAACCTACCTGGATACACGCATCACATTGCAAGAAACAACCCGAGAAAACAACATGATGAAATATCTACTTACATATTTTTTGTTGAAGATTGTTGTATTACAAATATATGCATGGACTCCTGGTATTAATGTACTTGAGGTAGAGGAAACAATGACTTTCGAATGGAGCATAGATGACCCTAAGGTGGCAAATGTATCAGGATATGAGATAAATAAGGATTACACTGTGGGTAATTATACTGTTGAAGGACATAGGCGACCGTTTCATGTAGATGTAGGTATAGCATGGATACAGGCAGACCCACTCTCAGAAGTAACTGTAACTTTCCAGTGGAACGATAATATGGGTTTCCCCTTTAACAACCATAGGTGTCATAAAATATCCCTTTCACAGACATGGAAACAAGCCCGGGAACGGGTAGTGGGACAAATGTACCAAATATTAACAGTCATGGCAGAAGGAGGGAATATAACCGAAGGGATGTTTAATCTGACAGATATTACCGTTAATCAATCCAGTACTTTCCTCTGTGCCTCTTGGTGGAGGGAAGAGAGAAATGATGGGTGGTATTGGAGTGCAGAGGCCTATGGATTTCACATACAAATGGAGGAAGACGTAACGCCAATAATTGAATCTTCCATATTAACACCCGTTAAACACTTGCATAAATGTATCAACATCACAACAGAAAACAAAAATAAAATTCAATATCACCTTTCCCTCTATACCGGAGTGTAGGTATAAGCGGGAATGGTATGATACTCTATTGGGATTAACAGGTACAGGGATGGGAATTTTAAACTCGGTCGAGATAGAAGAAATGAACAACAGATGGAAGCATGCAGGGGGACACATAGCTGACAGCTTGACTATCACAAGCAAATGGTTACCCACCACTTTTGAAACCCAACTGCAAGAAATACCCCTATTACAATTTTTGGGAGGGTTAATAAATCACACGATAGGAACAGAGCTCCAGCTGTGGAATCAAAGTCAACAGTTTGTAAATTTCACACAGTGCTCTTTTAACCTCTTATCCTATCATATACAAATAAATAGGGCCAGGACTGAACTACAGTTGGGAAATTATCATACCTGGATGAAATATTTTAAGGGTTTAACTGACGATGGTGTATGGTTCCAAGTAAAAGGGGAAAAGATAGAATGCGAGGAGAAATGGTGTGTAGGAAGGTTCGAAGCATATCGGGTAGCAGATGTAATGGAAATGTGTAAAATAGTGGTCATGCCATTAGTAATTAATGACGAGTTTTGGTATCCAGAAATATATGGGAAATATGTAGATAAAGGAAACAGAACCCATGATTTAACTCTATGTGAAGGAACTAATAAGGGAATAGTGTGTGGCAGAAGTTCCCCAGTATATGAACCTTGCTTGTTAAAATACCAAACTAGCATATGCAAAATGCAAAGAACACCAATAAATGTGAACAATAGATTCATAGAAATAGGACCCCAGCATATTTGTATCATTACTAATGACAACCGCACCATGTTAGCGTTAAATAGATCGGCGCCGTTTGCGGGATGTATAAAAAAGATTAAAATATTACAATGGGGTAATGATACCTACCTTTTTGAACCAGACGCCGATAAGGTATTCTCTTCAGTTCATGAGGTACATAATCTCACTGACACTACACCCTTTATAATTTCTTTAGACCCACTAAAACAGGTTTTGGAACAATCAGAGTTGTTAAGACAACACATAGAAACACTAGAACATACCCTACAGAATAACCTTGTATCCGCAATTATTGACAAAGGTAGACTAGTACATCTTTCCTCACAGATACAACAGGATACTGCACCACATTGGTGGGATATATTTAGTGGAATGTCCTCTACAGCAACCAATACCTTTCACTGGTTGTTAAGTCCAATGGTAATTATTATTCTAATATTAATATCACTTACAATCACGAATATATGTGTATACAGGAAAATAAATAGGAAAATTAGGAGAATAGATAGGGCATACCGATAAATGTGTATTGACATCACCCTACTCCTATAAAACTCCTCTTCTTGAATTTTAAGATGTTGGTAATACCTAGGGGGATGGGTTCTACCCCTCTGACAACTCGCGGTCAGGGAAAGGACTCTGGGGAAAAACTGACTAGAACTTATTCATGAGGACCCAGGGGGAAGGAGAGGATGATGTCAAAGGGGGAAATTGATAAGGTCAGGGATTTAATTTAGAGTTCTCACTTAATATGATGCCTACATGTAAATCTGTTTTGAATGTAACTTTTTGGCTGTTGAACTCAATTGAAGCTGCTTTTGTTTTCTTGTAACTGTATTGCCATGGTGTTGAAGCTTGTGTTCGTAGCCCAGGTGACTCCTGTTGTTGTTTACCCTTGCCCTGTGTGGGGGGGCTGTGCTGATGCTATTGTTTGTATAATTGCCTATAAAAGGCCTTTGAAAGAAGTAAAGAGCGGCAGTCCATTATGCTCAGAACTTTGATACAGACATACCTGACTCTGTGTCTTAATTCCTATATGAAGCAATAATTTGAGACAGCAATATAAACTTAAGCAACTTATTTAAAAGTTGAACCTAACACAAGCTATCCCTAGAGGAAATGGACGACCTCTTAAGAGCAATCTACACTACTCTTGAAATTCAGGAAGAAAAGGTACAACTGTCAGTACACGACAAAATGTACCAGGGTCTGGATGAATCTAAACGCAGAGTGTTTCCAGTTCATAGGGTCCAATCAGAGTCAGTCAAGAAAGAATGGAAGGACCCTGAGAGGGCCCCTTTTTTCTCCAAGACCCTTAGGAGAAGGTTTCCATTTGAAGATAAAGACTCTGAAGTTTGGAATAAGAAACCACGGGTAGATGCTGCTTTCTCACAGGTTTCTAGACGCACAGACCTTGCGTTTGAGGACATGGGGGTGCTGAAGGATCCGATGGACAAGAAGGCAGACTCCTTTCTTAAAAAAGCTTGGGATGCTACATCAGTCAGTCTCAAACCTGCTATGGCTTCCACGGTTGTGACAAGGAACCTGGAATGCTGGGTGGAAAAGCTGAGAAGCCATGTTGAAGCGGGCACACCACGTAAAGATTTATTAGAATCTTTTCCCTTAATACTAAAAGCTGTTAAGTATATGGCTGATGCATCAGCTGAATCAGTTAAATTGGTGGCAAGGTCATCAGCACTGGTGAACTCAGCCAGACGTGCGGTCTGGCTAAAGACCTGGTCTGGTGATAACAGCTTCCAAGGTCAAGCTGTGTAGTTTACCCTTTTCAGGTGATTTTCTTTTTGGTCCAGACCTTGAAACAGTCTTGGATAGGACAGCCGACAAGAAAAAGGCTTTACCTGCCAAAAAGAAACAGCCGATTAAAAAGAATTTTTGTGCTGTTCAACAGCCCCATGAGATTAAGGAGCAGGACCGTAAGAACCGTTGGGTCTCCCAAAGGGGTAAGGGAAGAGGAGGAGTTCTTTTCAGATCTCCCGAGACCAGCCCTCTAAAAGTAAGTGACAATCTCACCCCAGTAGGGGGAAGATTGTCAACTTTTCACCTACAGTTGAACATGACATCTTTAAGCCTGTTCGTGAAAAGCATCATAACTCAGGGATACAGGCTGGAAATTCTCAGAGCCACCCCCAGCAGATTTTATGTTACAGCCCTACCAGGAGATCTGGAAAAAGCTTCTGCAATGATGAGCCTACTACAGGTTCTGATTCAGCAAGAAGTAATCATCCAGGTCCAAAAAAAATCAGGAGGGCAGGGGCTTCTACTCTCATATATTCCTGGTAAAGAAGCCTTCAGGCAAGTACCGCTTGATCCTGAATTTAAAAATCCTGAACAAATCAATACGGTACAAGAATTTCAGGATGGACACAATTTTTTCAATTACGAAGTTGCTGACTCCAGGCTGTTTGATGGCATCCCTGGATCTGAGAGATGCTTATCTTCATGTTTTCCGATAAATCAGACTTCTCAACAGTTTCTACGCCTGGCAGTGGATCTGGGGAACTCGGTATGGCACCTCCAATTCAGAGCTCTACCATTCTGACTTTCATCCTCCCCCAGGATCTCCCACAAAAATTATGGCGGAAGCTCTGGAACCTCTGAAGTTGAGAGGGATTTCAGTTGTCCCCTATCTGAACGACCTGTTCTTCACAGATTCCAAAGAACAAGTCTTGTCAAATCTCCAGACGTCCCAGGATCACCTGAAGAACTTGGGGTGGCTCCTAAATTGGGAAAAATCCAATCTGGAACCCTCACAGGAGATGAAGTTTTTGGGGTACACCATAAACTCTGTGCTGCAAAAAGTTTTTCTACCGCAGGAAAAAAGGGAAAAGATCCAATCAGAGGTGAAACAGGTTCAGAACAACCTGTCAGTGTCGGCCAGATCAGCTATGGCAGTGTTGGGTCTTCGTACAGCATCGATTCCCACCATTCAGTGGGCCAGATTGCATTCAAGGCCACTCCAGTTAAACATTCTGCGCAGTTGGTGATACCAGGAACCATTAGAAAAACAGATAAACCTTTCCTTAAAGGTAAAGAAGGCTCTCTGGTGGTGGAGAAATCCATCCAACCTGACAAAAGGCCTTTCTTGGGCCTTTCCCCTGGACAAGCGTCTAACGACGGACGCGAGTTCCTGGGGCTGGGGAGCCCACCTGGACGTCAGACCTCTTAGGGGGTCTGGTCCAAGTCGGAAGCCCAAAATTCCTCAAACTGGCGGAAACTGAAGGCAATTTTTCTGGGTCTCCTAACCTTTCAAGATGTAGTGAAGGGCTATCATGTTCACGTAGTCAGACAACACAACTGCAGTAGCCTACATAATGAAACAAGGGGGAACCAGGAGCAAAAGGCTCCTGGAGTTGACCAGTCAATTACTGACCTGGGCGGAACAGAACGTGGCCTCATTATCAGCAGTCCACCTGAAAGGCTCTCAAAATCTGCTAGCAGATCTTCTAGGCAGATGGAAGTTGGTGGAAGCAGAATGGAGCTTAAATCAAGAAGTATTCCTGATGATCTCCAAAGCTTGGGGGCAACCCCAAATAGATCTGTTTGCCAACCAACAAAACTCAAAAGTTCGCAAATTCTTCTCTCTCCACCGAGGAGATCACGCAGTAGGCATAGATGCTTTCGCCCATCCGTGGCATTACCAGCTGTGCTATGCTTTTCCCCCCTTTCCTCTGATACCACTAGTCTTAAGGAAGTTCAGAGAAGAAAAGACCAATCTGATCCTGGTCACTCCCTTCTGGCCAAAAAGGCCTTGGTTCGCGGCTCTGTTAAATCTAGCCATGGAACCTCCTTGGAAGTTAACATCCAGAAAAGATCTTCTATCGCAAGGGTCAGTGAACCATCCAGAAGTGGACTATTTTCAGTTAACAGCTTGGTTTCTGAAGAAGACCTCTTGAAGGCAAAAGGACTATCTGACAAAGTAGTAAAGACCCCTTTTTCAAGTAGAAAAGAGGTCACTCGGGCCATATACATGAAGGTATGGAAAAAATTTAACTCCTGGTGTGCTCCAGGTTAAGAGTACAGTATCTGTTCTTGAATTTCTCCATGAGGGAATGGAGAAGGGACTGGCAGCCAGCACCCTGAAAACCCAGGTGGCGGCTTTATCTATTTATTTTGAAAGAACTTTATCTAAAGAAGCTTTCATTTCAAGATTCTTCAGGGCACTCACACGAAATAGGCCAGTAGCCCTTAAAGATTTTCCCAGTTGGGACTTGTCTATTTTGCAGGGTCTCTCGGGAGCTCCGTTTGAACCCTTACATGAAGTATCCTTGCAGAATTTGGTTCTCAAAACAATTTTTCTGGTGGCCATCACCTCTACAAGAAGAATCAGTAAGCTCCAAGCTTTGGCAGTTACAGACCCTTTTCTGAAAGTTTTTGCAGACAGAATTGTCCTTCAAACGGACCCAGCGTTTCTTCCTAAGTTTTCTTCTACCTTTCACCAATCACAAGAAATAATCCTGCCCACTTTCTCTTCAACTCCGACCAATCCAGGAGAAGAAGTTTTTCATACTCTGGACGTGAGGAGATGTTTGTTACACTTCCTTACAGTAACCAAAGAATTCAGAAAATCAAATGCTCTTTTTGTGGTTTTCTCAGGCTCACGCAAGGGAGAGAAAGCTTCCAAAAGTACACTGGGCAGATGGCTTAGATTGGCAATCACAGAGGCTTATAAAGCTAAAGGAGAAATACCCCCTTCAGCTATTGCTGCTCATTCTACAAGATCTATGGCAGTTTCCTGGGCTGAAAGGGCCGGTGCTACGCCTGAACAAATCTGTAAGGCTGCTACTTGGTCCAGGTATTCAACATTTCTCTGACAGTATTGGTTGGATTTACTGTCCGCCACAGATCAAGCCTTCGGCAGGAAGGTACTGCAGGCAGTAGTCCCACCCTAGGGTAAGTTTCTCGGTTATCCTCTCCAAGTTTGTCCTGAAAGGCGATTTGAGAAAGGCATAGTTAGACTTACTGGTGACGGTATTTCTAAGAGCCTTTCAGGACAACCGTTACTTCCCTCCCTTTGTTTATCTTAGAAGTGGTTTTAAGTGTCTATCATGGTTGTTTGGCGGTTATCTGTGCTTTGTTTTCCAGTTGTCGGAGACCACAATAACTGAGGCCATGGTGGAAGAGGAGGGATTTAAAGGCTGCATGTGTTTCCTGTGAAGAAGGCGGATCTACACTCTCTCCAAGGTTGTCCTGAAAGGCTCTTAGAAATACTGTCACCGGTAAGTCTAACTATGCCTTTTCCTGCAGCTGGCCGTGTTATTGAGCCACAACATGCAGAAGAGTTGGTGGAATGGATAACAAAGCCGTCCTCATCCTCCTCATCCTCTGTCACCCAGGCTCAGAGTAGTTTGCCTGCCAATGCACCTGCCAAAGCGACCTATTCCATTGACTCCATGTCAACAGTCACTCCTTTCCTAACCCCACCATCATGCACGGAGGAGTCCCCCGAACTATTTCACCACAGTGTCGGGTACATGCTGCAGGAGGATGAGCAGCGATTTGAAGGCTCTGATGATGATACCCGGGTTAAGGGTATCAGACATCAGTCTAGAGAGAGGGGGTGCCCAAGAAGGTCAAGAAATTGGCAGTCATGTTCCCCCAGCTGCAGCATACTGCCAAGTTTGCTCCAGTGATGAGATGGGAGGGGATGATGAGCTCACTGACTCAACTTGGGTGCCTGATAGAAGAGAGGAGGAGGAGGCACATCTCCAATGAGGTAGGATGCCCTCCAGGGGGCAGCTTAATGGGAGCCACCCTATTGCATCACACCACGAAGCTAAGCAGGTGCAGGGTGCTGCTGACTCCCTGCATATTTTGAAAAGTTCTTTGGTGTGGGCCTTTTTTGACCCGTGTGCAGCAGATCGCACCGTTGCTGTTTGCAACATATGTCTGAAGCGTATCAAGCGTGGCCAAAACAGCAGCCGCTTGGGAATCACATGCTTGACCAGGCATATGACGACCTCCCATGCAGTCGGTTGACAACAGCACTTACAAGACCCACATCAAAGAACAAGGCAGACCTCTCCTTGCTCCTCATAAGCTGGGATCTCCAACCCCACTATACCTCCAGTCCCCTCAGAAACCTGCACTGAGAGGAATGAATGTATCTGCTAGCGGTACACCAACATCGGATTTTAGCAGGCAAATTTCCCTACCCCAGTTGCTAAACTGTCGAAAGAAATTCGGTCCCAGCCATCCACATGCTCAGCGTCTGAATGCTAGCTTGGCCAAATGGCTAGCACTGCAACTGCTGCCTTTTTAGCTGGTAGACTCTGCCCCCTTTCGTGAATTTGTGAAATGTGTGGTACCTCAGTGGTAGGTTCCCAAACGCCATTTCTTTTCACGGAAGGCCATTCCAGCTCTCTACCAGCATGTGGAAGGCAATGTCTTGGCCTCATTGGACAGGGTGGTCAGCAGTAAGGTGCATATTACTGCTGACTCATGGTCCAGCAGGCATGGACAGGGACGTTACCTTTCTTTCATGGCGCACTGGGTAACCCTGCTGGCAGCTGGGAAGGATGCAGGAAAGGGTTCAGTATTGTTGGAGCTTGTTCCGCCACCACGCCTCCAAAATGCCAGTGGTGATTCTGCCACAGCTCTCTCCTCCACCCCTCTTCTTCTTCCTCTATGGCCTTTTCCTCTGCAGATTTCTCCTCTGAACCAGCGGTGCTCCGTAGGTATTCAAGGGGCTACGCAAGCACGCAGGCAAAAAGATGCCATGCGGTGCTTGAGTTGGTCTGCTTAGGGGGCAGGAGCCACACTGGGGCAGATTCTGGCAGCTCTGCAGGGGCAGGCTCAGAGGTGGTTGACGCCATGCCAGCTTCAGCCAGGAATGGTTGTATGCGACAATGGCACCAACCTTCTCTCTGCCCTCCAACAGGGACACTTGACCCATGTTCCCTGTTTGGCTCACGTCCTGAACTTGTTGGTGCAGCGGTTCTTGAGTAGGTACCCAGGCTTACAGGATCTCCTGAGGCAGGCCAGGAAAGTCTGTGGTCACTTCCGCCGGTCATATAATGCCAGTGCTCGGCTGGCTGACATTCAAAGAGAATGCAACCTGCCCAAGAACTGCCTCATTTGAGACATGCCCACCAGGTGGAACTCAACGTTGGCAATGCTGCAGTGGCTGCACATGCAGCATAGGGCCATCAATGAGTACCTGTGTGAGTATGGCACCAGGACAGGGTCAGGGGAGCTTGGCTTTTTTTCCCAACGCCAGCGGCTACTGATCAAGGATGCTTGCACTGTCCTGTCACCATTTGAGGAGGCCACGAGGATGGTGAGCAGTGACAGTGCATGCATCAGTGATACTGTCCTTCTTGTCTTCCTGTTGGAGCACACACTTTGTGGAATAATGGACAGGGCACTTGAGGCAGAACAGCGGGAGGAAGAGGAGGACTTCCTTACCTCTCAAGGCCCCCTTTATCCACATACTAGTATTCCTGCAGGCCCGCCGATCACACAGGAAGAAGAGGAGGAGGAGGATTGTGTCAGCATGGAGGTGGAGGATAACACTCAATTTCAGTAGCAGTCTTCAAGGGATCGTTTGCAGTCCCCAGAAACCCATCGAGTTGTACGTGGCTGGGAGGAGGTGGTTGAGGATCATGTGATCCTTAGTGTCCCAGAGGACTCAGGATCGAATGCCTCCGCAAACCTACGTTGCATGGCCTCCCTGATCCTGAAAAGCCTGCGAAAGGACCCTAGGATTCGTGGTATCAAGGAGAGGGATCATTACTGGCTGGCAACCCTTCTTGATCCACGTTACAAGGGTAAGTTTGTAGAACTTATCCAGCCTTTGCAGAGGGAGCAGAGGATTTTGTGCAATACGTTTCCAGAGCCTGGGAGGTTACAATTTCCTGATGCTGGACAACTTGTTGCTGAGGCTTCGTTCAGTCACAGAAAGAGCGGCAGAGAAGATGGCCTGCTGACCGATGCCTTCAGGCAATTCTTCAGTCCTCAGCGCCCAGGTCTGATCGGTTCCAGAAACCATCGCTAGCGTCTGAATTCCATGGTGCAGGAATATCTAGGGGCAAGATCAGACTTGGAGACCTTTCCACCAGAACGTCCACTGGGT